>NW_018127939.1:461179-479014 GCF_001952655.1 Monopterus albus
TTATTTATATATATATTTTTGCTCAATGTGTGTTTGGTATTTGCCTGCCATGAAGGAATGCGTTGAGGTGGGAGGAGAGGCGCAGTTGAGGCTGTGTTTCATCTGATTAGACCTTGCAGTGCATCTTTGCTGCTCATTTTGACCCAGAATAGCGACTGTGATAACACCTGCTCAGATTATCTTTGTCGTAGTCGCAGGTGCATTGCAATTTTCCTAACAAGAGACCCAAATGTACAGCATTTTAACAGCCAGAGCAACTTTTGCCAGGCTTCGCTCGTGCCAAAACAAGACTCCTGTGTGATCTTTGTACATTGATGCATCTAAAAACAAAAAAAACGCAGTGAGTCGACTGACAAAATGTGAGTTAATTTAGGGTTTAATTTACCATTTAGGGTAATAAAATACATTTTAAGCATCTGTGTATTAGGATGAATTATATTAAATAATGCTCTGCTGTACCTGATAAGCTAGTGGTTAAGGCGCAGCACTCTCGCCGCTGCGGCCTGGGGTTGAATCAGGGTTGCTGAGGAAGGGCATCTGGCGTAAAACACGTGCCAAATGTCAACATGCGAGTCATCAATGTGACGATTCGCTGTGGCAATCCCTAAACGGGAAAAGCCGAAAGTGACTTTCTGTATTATAGCATGCTTTACACTGTCAGGTTGGTTTCTGGTCTCACGCTTTTATTTTGTTTTCATTTCCTGTTTTTGTCTCACTCTGCTAGAGGTCCCTTTACTCTAATCAGCACTCACTGGTTTCACCTGTCTTCACCCCTTCATTAGCAGCTTTCCTCCCACTGGAAAGCTGCCAGATTGTTCTTGACTCTTATGCAGACTTTCTAGTGTTCTTGTGATTCCCGGATTGTTTCGACCACCAAATACTGCCTTGCCCTCCTAGATCTGTTTGCATCTGTGTATCGACCTTGGGACTTCTCTCTCTGACCTCTCTCTTTTGGATCCCTTGGCTGTGTATGTTTGCCTGTATTGACCCTGGACTGTTGTTGGACTTGGATTGTGTTTTCTGGACTGTCACTGTGTATGTTCTGAGTGAGTGCAGTAAAGAGATTTTATTCACTCTGTCTCGCCTGGCCTTATAATTGAGTCTGCCATTTAACATTGTGGGTAGCTTTACTGGTCACCCCTGACACTACATTACCCACAACCCACCTTAACCACCCTTCCTACTCAATGCCATCCCAAGCACCAACCGGCACTACACCTACTATTTCATGCAGAGAGTCTGTGCAGATTCTCAGTCATCCAGGTCATAGTAAGCTGAAAAAAACTTAGAAAAAAATCAACTGGACTAGATTTCTAGGTAGAAGTCGTTTCACCTATCATCCAAGAGGCTTCATCAGTTCTGACTGACTGGTGTTTAGCCGGAGATATTTATCCCCCTCGGTGGTGTTTCAGTCCTTTGAAGGCCAACAATGTCCCTTAACTACTGAGTCGTTGCAGCCCGGTATCGGTGAGGGTCGTGTCCTGTCTTTGAACCCTCCCCTGTCACTGACGCCTATTGTCCTGGTGGACATGTTTGGGCAGAGATCTCAAAGCAGGATTGTAGATGGAAGACAAGTTGTGTCTTAGTCCACCACCCCTATTTAGTGAGGGGTGTTCTATTTTTACAAAAATAGCTTCCTTAACATCTCTATCAAACCAGCGATATTCTCTGGAGAGGATCTGGACTTCACTGTCCTCAAAAGAATGTCCTTTGTCCTTCTGGTGGAGGTGGACTGCTGATTCTGGTCTACTGGAGTTGGCCCTCCTGTGTTGGGCCATGCATTTGTGCAGCTTCTGCTTAGTTTAACCAATGTACAAGTCGTTACACTTCTGTCTACACTTGATTGCATACACCACATCGCTCTGTTTGTGTCTGGGTGTTTTGTCCTTTGGGTGGACCAGTCTCTGCCGCAGGGTGTTCCCTGGTTTACAGTTAACTGGGATATTGTGGTTGCGAAAGATCCTTTTTAATTTCTCTGATAAACCAGCCACATAAGGGATGACAGTGTTATCCCCTCTTGTTTCTGGTTTCTCCCTGTTGGTGTTCGGCCTCTTCCTTGCTTTGGTGAAGACCCACTTAGGGTATCCACAAGCCCTAAGGGAGTTCTGGATGTGTTATTTCTCCTTCATGGTCCCTCTGCATGTCCAGATCATGCCACTCTCATGCCTGTCATGACATAGCATTAATCACCTTCTGTAACTGGAGTCACCAGGAGCTGCAGCTTCTTTTCCAGTGTATTTTTAATTTGACCATAAATCAAGGTGGGCTTTTGACAAATGACTGTAATTAAAGAAAGGCCATTACTATTATGGGTATGCAAGTATTGTGTGTATTGGCATGTGAGCATGTAAGTGGGTGTTTCTGCATACAGTATGTTTGTGAATTTGAACTTTTTATGTACAATATAAGTTTTTTTCATTATAGGAACCTGCTAAAACATGTTGAGCCTAGTAACGCTCACCACGGGTCCTAAACACATCTGCCTGTGTGTGTGAGAGAGGAGCAGCCCCTCCCTCATCTAAACAGACAGACAGAACACAAATACAGTGGAAAAACAAAACAGGACGGTCCATGTCAATGCCAGAGGCTATGCTTAGTGATGGTTATGGGAAGTATAGGGTATACCACTCATCAGGTTTTGATAGTGGAAACACAGCATACTGTATGTCTACTGTGAGTGTAGATTCTTTTTGTAACAGGTGAAAGTGTGGGCAAAGAACTAAGATCAAGGAAGAATTCATGTAGTGCACTTATCTGGCCTACAGCTACATATAATGTAATATGGATCAACTTCTGACTAGAGGCTACTGGCAGATGGCAGTTAGAGGTGCTGGGAGGGAAGGTGGAGGGAATGATGTTGCAAGAAGAGGAGAGTAAGAGGCTGTGGAGAGAAGTGGGTGGAGAGTGGCAGCAAATCCTGTTTTGGAATTATTAGAGCCAAAAAAAAAAAAAAAAGCCATGAGCATTCCTAACTAGAATTATGGATCAGCGTCACCATATGTGGGCTGCTGTATGACTCTTTAAAACACAATTTGCAGTGAACAACATACATCATGTCTAGTGGTCAGCTGATATGGGATCTTTGATGGCCAGTGCCGATTTTCAGAGAGTGGGGAGGTCGATGGCCGTTATATAATGCCAGTGTCATGTTTTGTTGCTTCTCTCTTTTTGCATCACATAAAATACATCTACTTCATAAAAACAAATGAAAGAAATGTGCTAAACTTTTACATTTATTTAACTCTAATAAATTGTGGGTATTTGAAAATAAAAAATGAGCATTGTCTCTGTTTGCTACACTCTGAACTCCCCGTATTATTTTAAGTTTCAAAAGAAATACCCACAAGTAATCAAAAACCTAATTACTCCTTTAAAAAAAGTCCACTACCCACTTTCAGACCACCAAAATGTTAGAGAAACGAACTTGTGGCAGAGAAGTTGCCAGTCCAGGGACCGGCAGGATTAATGGTGTGACAGATGACAAAGCAACTTCATTAAGACCATTCTGGGGCCCTTGAGCAAGGTCCTTCACCCAGCCTGCTCCGGTGGAGCTGCTCAGTGGTCACAGGTCAGTCTGTGGTTGCACTGGGCAGCTTCCAGGTGTGAATGTGTGTGAATGTGAAGAGGGTGTTTTTGAAAAAGAGAGGTGCCCTCTCAGTGAACCTACCCTGAATAAATACTGATAAAACAACAACAAAACTTACTGACAAGGTTGCCTGCAGACATTTTTCTGTTTCTCAGCCTCATGAGTGCAAATAACTGGCCAATGCCAATTAACTAAAATGCCAAATAGCAGCCTAATTAATCGGCTAACCAATCGATTGACCACTAATCAGCAGTAGCATTTCTGAATTTAAAAACATGATAATACATCTGCAGTATGGGCTTGTTCACTTTCACATGTTTATTTCATCAGAATACAGTGTAGATGAATATTACTAGAAAACATAAACAATGAAGCACTGGTATTTTCTTCTAAACATTTTCTGTCAGTTGTTTTAATATGGTCGAATTTTAGTAGGAAAGTGAAATTTGTGGTTTTGAGATTCAAAATCTAGACATATCTGCTGGCTGTGCTTGCTCTTAAAGGAAAGCTCAAGTTTACTACTTCTCTGGGCCAAAATGTGTTGTTTGTCTGTTCTCACAGTTAAGTGATGATGTTTGGGAACATTGTGACACTGCAGGAAGGAGTAAGAAACAAGTGGTCACACATTCATAAAGATTTAAAAAAGAAACTGGATCAAAATGACCAGTTTACTGTTTCCAGCTGACCACCTGCAATTCCTATAGTTGTACACACTTGGTTTTCCTGTGCAATTAGATTATTAGATTACCAGTATAATGGAGGTTCTCACTCTTGGCTTTACCTCTGTGTAATAATCTGCTAAATTACTGGGTGGTTTACAACTTCTCTGATCTCTTGAATCCTCTCTGTTTATTTGTTGCTCCATCAGACTTTGATAGGAAAAAAACTACCCAACCAGATTCCTCCTATACTGTAAAAATGCATTAATTGATTTTTTATATACCACCCAGCAGCAATGCAAACAAAATTAAACTTACATATAAGTTCAAGTCGATATGGCTAACTGGTATAGCTAACATTTACAATGTTACACATCCAAATCAACCATAACAAGCATGAGAAGTGGTGTGTTTGGATATCTCCTGGTGAATGCAACTCTAAGTCCAATATTCATTCTCCTCCAAACTCTTATTTGGTCTTCAACAACTCCTGACAGAAATATCTGACACTGTAGCTGCTCTACAATGTTCTTTAGTTAGTCGCTAACTGCGTCTGCCTGCTCTTTGATACTTGGTATGTCGATGTACGTATGTTACAGCATGTTATTTTAAAAATAATTGTCACTTAAAACAGCCGCCTGCTGTGGCTGAAAACGATGCTACAGTATGAGACCGGTGAGAGCGATTGAAAACAGTGAAGTTGCTGACTGGGAAAACCACAACAATGAGCTAAAAGACCCTAAATCACTATGGAAGTGATGGGAACTACAGAGTCTGATCAATACCAGCAACCCCGTTCACATACAAGATATACAGTATTTGATCTGTTGTTAATGTACAAATGTTGATTAGAGTTATTTGTTTTTATAGGAAATTTTTTGTCTGGAAAAAAAAGCCAAAGTCAAAAAGGAAGCACATCAAATTACATTTGAGGTACATGCTTTCTGGTAACTTTATTGATGCTAAAATATAGTTTATTTTATTATGCTTGCAATATTAATTTTCATCATGTATGACAATCAGATGGAAATCTCTCTCTGTGTCAGCACACCTGCTGCTTGTTTACTGGCACACAAACGAGTATCAGCAGCCATGAGAAGCTGATGCTGCAATCACAGGGCATCAGGGAACAGGGACAGCAGTGCCAAGACCCCATCTGAAGTTATAGTGCAACAACCAACCATTTTCTCCTCTGTGTCTGCCTTCTGTCTCTCTCACTCTCTTTTCTTCTTAGACCCCTGACAAAAACCACTCCTGCTTCCTCCCTTTACTTCTGTCTGCTCTTCCTAAGCTATTTAAAAGGAAGACATTTATATTTGTGATAGAAATTGCAGTACATATGCTAGTAGGTCTAACAAACACTTTTCACAGCACTTCTTGAATGAAACCTAAACTCTGTTTACTGAGAGGGTTTCCATTAATTAGTGACATGATGTTTTTAATTGCAGCCTTGATGAAATTTACGGACCAGTTTTGGCAGACAGATACGAACTATTAAGATTAATATTACATTATGCTGACCAGGTGTTGGTGCATCTTCATTTGGAAGGGAGTGACGGCCTGAAATAATCAGTCCACAGTCAATCAAAGCACTTTCCAGCACTTTGGAAACCTGCTCAAGAATATCACATCCTCTAGATTTGTTGTTCCAAAGATGTTTCTTTTAAAGAGATGTGATATTTTTATATTTGTAGTGGTTGGAGACATCGGTTTGCATGACCATGGTGGGCTGCAGTGGGGTTGCATAAAAAAATAGGCAGATTTTAATGTCTGAATTTATTTTTTACAAACAAACATTACCTTAGGATCTCTGTTCCAAAACCTACATACAGCACAGTGCAATAACCTCCCGTTGGACAGCCTTTATGTGAATGATTAAAAACACACATTTTATAACTTTTATATAACATGAAGATGTAACTAATATGAGCTAACAGTTCAACAATGTAACACTGAAGTATTTTATTTTACATTTGAAGTCTGTATTTCCTTAATAGCATTTGACAGGTCTATGAATGATTCGACTGTGGGACTATATTGTAACCAAACAGAATTCAGAATATAAAGTACTGCATGCCAGAAGCCAGTGCCACCGTTCTGCTCCATTACGTTTCAAACATTGGTATGTTTACCATTTGACTTTAATCAGTATTTGCTCCTATGTTGATAGAATTAAAAATGCTGCATTGCTTTAGCTTTGGCTGAGCGCTGAGTTACACTTGCATTTGCTGCTTCATCATTAGTGGCACTTTCATTAGCTGACTAGAAACATCCAGTCGTAAACTGTAGACGGTGACTTTTACAGCTTGATTCTTCTCATGGACACTCTGCTTACACTGATCCCAGTGCTGTTTGCTACAGCTTTAGCTTTCCAACCTCTTCCTTATATGCAGTTTTTTGGCATTGCTGAATTAGTTAATTACTGTCTGTACATACTTTGTTCTTTCCCAGTAGTGACCTTGTCTTTGCAATGGATGCTGTTCCATCTCATAAAGTTCTTATCTTGATAGACTGGTTTAAATGAGATAGTTTTGAAAGGAAATAACCTTTGTTCTGTCCCACTTAAAAACTTAAAATTTAATTCTGGTTTTGTGTGGAGACAGTTTTTCTCACGAAGGAGATCAGTTTTGACTGAAACAACCTCACTGAACTTCATCACTGTTTCAAACAACTATTGACAGGTGACAAGTGAAAGGAATACCCAACAAAAGGTGTCTCAGTAAGGTGTTGGGCCACCGGAACACATCTCGTGTACGGGGGCACTGTCATCTGCAAGAGACCACTCATTTATTCAGTTTTCTCCTTTAATTTGTCACCTGTCGGTTGTTTGTGGTGGACACTTTAAAAAACTTGATTTTACTGAGGTAATATTAAAGCATGATTCAATACTGTTTCAGGAAAATGTGTAGGTTTGTTAATGTTTCCTTTTAGAAGGGTGTTTTGTTAACACTAGAAGAAGATTGTACAGTATGTGTCCTTAGTTTGATTGGCTTACTAGGGTGTCACTTAAACAATACATACTGAAAGTGATGTAATTATTATATACTATAAAAATAATTTGAGTTGTTTTGTTACTCATTGCTAAAGTGCTCATGCTGTATTGTCTGCTAGTGTGTGTGTGTGTGTGTTGTTCTGCAGTACAACCAGGGCTTGGATGCTGTTTCTTTTGCTTGCAGTTATGTTCATAGTCATTAACATGAATTTTGCTAAGGACAGCCATCAAACCTACCACATATTTTTCCGTTTTTCATTGTCACAAACAAACCCTCCACTCAAGCACATTGTCTGCAGCTCATTATTTTATAGCCCCTTCTCTCTAAGTCCTTGCATACTTTATTTCACTAAGCACAAAAAAGTATGACTCTAATTACAGTGTGAGCAGGAGGGTTTTGCGACAAGACAGAGGCAGCCCTTTTGTGTTATTTTAGGATACCTGTTCCTTTATGATAAGACCACATTTACACTGAGCCAATCCCTAAGTGTTCAGTTTTCAGTCAGTGCAGGTCTCACTCTGGTATCTTGCCTACTATACTTAACATTTCTAAGCTCCATCTTTGGATTAAAATTAATTGCTTCATAGTCTCACCCCAAAGATAAGGACATGACACCCTATCCTCTTTCTTGTGCTTATATAAACACAGTGCAATGGGAGACACATTCTCTCAGTATCTGTGTTTATCCTCAGTCACTTATCTGTATTTGTATCTGCATTTGTTCAGCAACAGTTTTTGTATTTGCAGTAAGATAGTTTGAGAAGATACCAGGGGTTCCAAACAAAAAGTAGAAATGACCATTTTCTACGCGATAATATTGCAATTATCAGGGATGCACACTTGTCACCTTTTGGTGAAATTTGCCGTTTTTGGTCACCAATGTCCAACATGTGTGAGGAAGCACTACATCAGAAACATTATTTGGGCGCACCAGAGTACATGGCACTTGAAAATGTCGATGCTGATTGTTGCTTTTCCCAGTTAAAATGAAAGACAACAGGTTATATCAGCTATGATTATCTAACATTATTTCCATGACTTATATTAGTGATAGGCCAAAATGTCCCCCTGTCTTGTGGGGTTTGTGTGCTGGCTACAAGCTGGTGTGGAAACAGACTTTAACACAACTGAGTCTAAGATTAAGCATAAGCATAAACTTTATTGCCAAGTATTTAAAAAAATACAAAAAATGTGACTCCAACTCAATGGCCCCTGATGTGCACAACATAAAAACAGAATAAATTAATGCAAAACATATATACAGGTTTAAAAGCACATGTTAAAAGAGCGACATGGACTGGCTGTTCTTAATAACCTGGGGGAAGAAACTGCCTTTGATTAAAAGAAGTGCCACTGCTTTCAATCAGAGTGAAACGTCTTCTCTAATAAAACCATCAGCTGGTCTCAAATCAGAATCTCCCAGTTAAAATGTTATTTACATCATGTTATTAAATCAAGCAGATCAACATTTAGTTCAGGACCTTCAGTGTTTGAAGCAAGTAGCTATTGGAAAATAATGAGTGCCAAAGTCAGTAGGCTGTTAATGTGTAAATATAAATATATATTTGATATTTTCAGCTGTGATGTTTACAGTATATTTATTCTGAGCATCTTTGATACAGCCATAAGTTCAACTTTATAACACGATTAGGCTGCCACTCAAAACTCTCTTCTCAACATACAGATTATTTGGGTTTTTGTAAATAATTTAAATAATTTTCCTAAGCTGAACAGTAAACAAATGAGTTCAATAAGAGTGCTGTAAAGTTCAGGTTGGATAAATAACTAAGTTCCGCCTTTTTTTTTTTTTTTACTTAGGGACACCACGGCCCTGAAAAAATAAATGTTAGCATAGAGCCTTGCCCTCATTTTACTAACTTGTTCTCAGTAACATGCTTTGTCTTCAGCTACTAGTGTCTTACAATATTTCGAAGCAGCCACTGTGCTATGCACAGCTTATTTTCTTGTCACCATTTTGGAACCTCACCATTTTGCATTACTGCATTATATTATCTTGAGATAAGGAGATAATGATGTTTGTTGTCATACAGTAGAATTGACAGAATTAATTTGTGACAAAAGTTTTGTTCTCACCCATGCTCTGCGCTCCTGTCTTTGGTGCTTGGCCCAGAGCCCAGCATGTCTCCTGCTGAGTGGTCATGTAAAGTGCTGAGTAACGTGGCTGGGTGTTACTGGCTTCCTGAAAGCCTATCGATCAGGCCTGAATGCTTGAATGCGTTGCTGGGTGTCGGCTTGTGTGTAAAATTACATTTGCTTATGGATTTGAATGAGCATGAATGTGTGTTTGAGAGAGAGAGAGAGAGAGACTTTTTATGTACTTGTGTATTATGTGTGCATCCATTGCACTGCACTGTTTGTTTGACAGGTTACTGCAGATGTTTGGAGGTTTTCTGCTTTTTTTTCCTGCTGTTAAATGGTTTGGCAAACACCCCCTCCTCTGCTTTAACTAGAATAGACCTTTAAAGACAGCCCTGGACAACCTACTGTATGTTACAGGAGCACTGGTCCTTTTAGATGCTCAGAGAGTATGTATTATCAGATAAGCAAGAAGCTTCACCAAATATAAACATGATCATATGTCTAATCTCTGTACCATCTGGCTTCTCATGTGATCTTGTGCATCCATCCTTACAGGTGCACAAGCAAACCCGCTCCACCGGCACTGATGAACATAGAGAGCACAGTTTTTGTTGAGGTTCCAAACCCTAACACTTAACAAGACTATACTCATACTCTTGGTCTGGTCTCATTGTGCTCTGGAAGAGCTCCAGCTACTTATGTCAAAATCAGTGGCAGCATGTTCCCAAAGGCTGTATAATACAGCGCTGAGTAGAAAAAGTCACTACAACAGGAGAGGTGATCATGGCTGAAAAATTCCTGATGCTGAAATTTGAAATGAAGACATCATCAAATGCAGCTCTGCTAAAAGTCACAGCCAGGAAAGACATTATTTAGATCTAACCTGGTACAGTTTTGTAAACCAACAAAGCAGAAAAAGTGTGCATCACAATTCACAAATCAATATATATATATACAATAATTTACCCAGTAGGTACACACATATGGGTACAGCTTATTTGCTTTTAACTTTATTCAGAGCCCAGCATGGCTCCAGGTAATGTGCAGAAAACTGCAAATTACCACACGGATTGCTATAATGTTGGTGTGCTGCTGTGAATAAAATTGAACCTGTACAATATAAAAGCACATAGCAGCAATAGGTAGACCTTTGGGCAGTCAGAGGATTTTATCCATGTTGGCGTCACACTGGTCTATGCAGCTAAGCAGAAATAATACCATATAAACAACTGGTAAACAGCAAACCGGTGCTTGTGTTAAAGACACAGCTAATCACATTACTTTGTTAGCCAGTTGTGAGCTGTTTTCCAGTGAGAAAACATTCAGCTTCGCACACAACAAACATCCTATTGGAATCTCTCAACATCAGCAGTTGTATTCTGGGAGCCCGAGGCACTGAACCCACGCACAGTTAAATAACCTGGTTACTCAGGAATAATAATAATTTATAATAATGTTTGTTTATACAACACTTGACACCTGTAAGTGTATGGGTGCAGTAAGCTGCAAACGGGTCCAGACGCTGGAAGGCATGTGATGCTACTTCGTGAAATCATGTTATGTGGGGCAGAGGCATATCTGTGAAAAGTGAAGTGCGAGGCTAATACTTCATTCTAATACATACTAATGCTAGTATATGCTTCATTCCCATTTTTTTGAATAAAATAATAACCCACATAGAGTATACACAATTGTAGTAATGCTGTTTAATCAAATCAGATAAAAAGAAATCAGGGAACCAAGAAACACACACAGTACTTTCTGCTGTTTACCTAACTTATTCTTACCAAAGTTCAATGGATTTTATTTTATTTATTTATGATCATTCCAGTTTTTTCATTGGAATCCCATACAGTGTTGGTAATTCCCTCAAGCAGTGTCTGCAGCACTGCAGACTTGGGGAAAGTTTGCATAAAGGACTCAAAGTCCACAAAGCAGCTCTCAAGCACTTTTCCGGCGGGACAGCCCTAAGCCCTCATGGGCTTTTTCTGAAGCGAGTCCAGGTTTGTAAGTGTGGACACTGACTGAGCCACTGACATGCATCATTCCTGTTCATGACTAAACTTGGATTGACCTTAAACTGAAGTTTTGTATACAGTGTACATAGTTTGTAAATGTAAGCAGCAACCAAGTGTAATATCAGATTCGGGGAAGGGGGGCCTTTCAGAGGTCAGCATGTGGAAGCAACAACAACACATTTAGAAGTTGTGAGAGTGCAGCCCTGCTACAGCAGTCAATGAGTGATTGCTGACACGCCTTCTGAGCTTCCCATGTTGCTCTTTTGCTGCCAGATGGTAAGTCAATCTCAGTAATGTGTTTCAAAGACCATGGAATGACTTTAGACCTCGAGAATTTATTTTGGAACTTAGTTCAAAATGATTTCCAAACAACACGCCATGTTCACATATTATCCAGTGATTCCTCCGGACATTTGTCCCCTGTGGAGCGCCAGATTGATTTGGTGATGTGTTCAGATTTCCATCACAGTTTCAAGTGCATCAGTGACTGGTTGTGTGGCAGTTTTACTGGAATATTAATGTTCTAGTAGTTTGTTTCGGCTGAGGTGACTGACAGTCTCTATGGCAGTCTGGCGGTGTAGCTTGAGGTCATCTGGCTCATTGCGCTGGCTGCCCGGTGGTGCAGATGAATGACTAAGATTTTCATTTCCCTAATATGCTGATATACCAATTAAGCGCCTGTTACACTGAATATTGTCTCTTAATGTCTGTCTCATTAATGATGCTCCCATGCTGACTTGTACAGCTGCTATGTACATAGCTCTGAAATCGACTGACCATTTGATGTGTCTTTATGACAGCGGCATTGATTCTGTGTGTCTCCCTTTAACCAGGTTATCTTACTCTCATCTGCCAGCATCCATCCTTTACCCAGCCACTGACAAACAAACACGGGCTGATTGAAGTTTGTTATGCTGCAAGAAAAAACCTCACTTGCTCCCTTCAGATCTGTTGCAATGGTTAAGCTTGTCAAGCTGGGCTTCAGGGGATTGCATCACATAGACATATCACGTAGATATGCTGATACATTTACACATATATCTTCACATAAAAAATGGGTAAGGAGTGCAGTGATGGGCTTTGAAATAGGAATTTAAATGAATTCTTATTTAAGCAGGTGCAACCTTGAAACAGACAACTTCAAAGACCAAGCCCGTAGGCCGAAACATTTCCAGCTTGTGTGGAGACAGTAGAATGTTTACTGTTGCTGTCAGTGTGGTATACACATATTTATTTACTATGAAAAACGTATACCACAATGTTTTTCAGTGACAGCCTTATTGATGGCATGAATGAACTAATTAATTTAATTTAAGTGAACACTGGTTGCTTATGTTTACTTTTCTAGTCACAGAGAGATGCAGACACTCTCTCTCACTTCATACACCAGCACAGAACATGTAAATCAATGCATATGTAAGATGCATGCTTTTCATGTCAGAAATATGAGGAGTGCAGTTTACTCCCCATTATCTGCTTTAGACCTCTTCATGAAGTGCTGCTGGTAGCTAATAATGAGAGTGTGATTTTGTTGGTTTGGTCTTCTGTTTGAGTAGGTGACTGTGAGTGATGGGGAGGAGTCTGTCTGTTATTTTGCATCCTGATGAACCAGGTGATAATAAACAAAAAGTGCTGCAGCCCATCTGGGGAAATACACACTGCAATTATGGCAGAGAAAAGATTATTGAGAAAACCTATTAAAATCTAATATGCCCGAAGATCTTTCTTGTTTGCCTTGTTTTGTCACATTCGAATATTATGATCACAGCAGATACAATATACTGTAGCCCGGTAAATAGATGGATAGTGATACTTAAGTACATTTTCTATGAATTACACAGCAATAATTTAATGCTGCACGCATTTAAAGAGAAGCAACTCCTATGATTGCAAATGTATAGAAATTAGCCACAGAGATTTTGTATACCCTGGCTCTGGCTGTGAAGCACCTGGAGCAATGCTAATTTTTGCAGCTCCTGCAATTGTGATGCAGCTGCAAATCCACCTGTGTTTCACGTGTCATAACATCTGGCCAAAATAAAAAAAAGCTAAAGCTGCAAACATCAAAGGCTGCTGCCCACAGATGAGACATTTTGCTGAAGAAAGTACACAGTCCACTTTATGTTCATTCAATGTGTTATTTTCAATTTTTTTGCCATGCTACTGGTACATATAGCACTGTCAGTCAGTCAGTCAGTCAGTCAGTCAGTCTATCACTTTTGTCCCAACAGAACTAGCTCTACAATTATTGGATGGATTGCCATGAAATTCTATAACAACATTTATGGTATCCAGGGGATACTAATACTGATCCCCTGACTTTTCCTGTAACACCTCCATGATATTAGATGTTTTGGTTTTTATTGAAACATCTCAACAACTACATATCCCTGGTGTCCAGTAGATGACTTGCAACTGTGATGATCCCTGGATTTTTTCCTATTGTGCCACTAACAGGTCAGATTTTTCACTTTTTCTTTAAAATATCTCAACATCTACTAGATGTTTGGCACAGAGGTGGAATTCTATTGCCATAAAATTATATAGAGTTATTTCATGACCACCTCAGGTTGAATTCTAATGTTTTTGGTAATCACATTGCCATCTTTCTTGACTTAAAAGGATGAGTTGAATTAACTGCTGAGAGTCCACTCAACTCATTAAGTTCAGTTTTTAAAGGAACAAAGCTAGCATATTAGTGCATACTTCCCAGGATGCACTGTTTGAGAGTTAAAGTTGTCCACAGACTCTTTTTTGTAGTCTGAAGAAAACAACCGTGATGAAAACAGTTTTTCATGCTTTCACAGTAATGAAAGCAGTACTAACCATCGTGATGGCTGGTGTTGAATTTGGTCTCTAACCCTGTGCACTACAGCAAAGCAGAGCAAATTATCTACTCTATATATCACATTTCATTACGTGAAAGATTCAATGTGTCTCACATTAAATCAGAAAAACATATATATACATTGTGCAAATAAACAGATGATTATAGTCAGTCAGTCTGACTCTTCAAATTAATTACATTTATAGAAAACTGAAAAGTTTTCAGTCTTCTTTCAAACACCGCCAGTGTTGAAGCACATTTAATACAATCTGGCAAGGAAGTCCAGCAGCTGGGACCAAAATCACTGAAGGCTGCTTCATCAGCTTTTGCTTTAACTCTTGGAACAATTAAAAGGCTTGTACCAGAAGACCTAAGAGCTCTGACAGGTTCATACTGTGTGAGTAGGTCAGAAAGAAACTATGGAACAAGGCCATTTAGAGATTTTGGAGTCAGTCCTGAAACTAACTAGCAGCCAATACAGAGATCTGAGAAGAGGTGTGATATGGTCAGATTTGTTTTTCCTTGTTAGGATTCTGGCTACAGTATTTTGAATTAGCTGTGTCTGCCTGTAGTCTTTCATGACTTAACAGTCACCGCGAGCAGTTTAACATGATGATGTTTTTGTACTCACTTTAGAACAAAGTGGAAGGGAGCGGATTCATTATGTTATGTGAAGAAGTATGTATGATATGATGTGATGTAATATGAAGTATGAACACTCCAACCATGAAAATAGAACTGACATAAACTTTAAACAAGATTTGTGCAACACATCCTTTTAATTAAGCTGAAGTTCACACATCTACCAATGCAGTTCAGTAAATGAACACATAAAAATCAGCCAAACTAAGACAAGAGCTAACACAACATCCAGTTTTTAATTAAGATAACATTTGATTGTGTTAGGAGAAAGAATTGCATTTTTTGACTTGATGTAAAATTTAAAGGCAGCAGTCCATAAGCAAGTCATAAAAGTTTTGAACGAGGCTTCAAAAAAGTAGGATGAGATTACTATAAGGTTCATCATTTTGAAGATTTTTTTTTATTGTGTGATTGTAACTCAGGTAAATAACAAGGAATGAGAGAACACTGAGTAGGCCCTCATTATGTTCTCATAATTACTCTGTCTTTGTTTTTGTTCACTCATCATTTCATTTCTTTTCTTTTCTTTTTTTTAATTTAGTCATAGGAAGAGACAAATGGGGAACCCGGTGTTCTCGACGAAACCAGCCACAGACAAAACAGCACAGAATAAAGTGTCTCTGGATGCTGAATGTGACAAGGAGCCCCACAGGTCAATGAGGCAAACCCAACCAGATCACTAGCAGTCCAGCTGCTGCATTTAGCACAGTGCCAAACAAAATCCCTTCATATTCTGCACATGGTGAAATATTGTGATTTTGATTTGAATGAGACTGCTGTGGTTCCAGATATCTTTGACTGCGCACAGTTGGTAGAATGACATCAACTCAGCTGCTAGGCTCTTAGTGACTGATCTATTTTGTAAGTGCCAGCTTATCATAATCAGCTTTTGCATATTTCTAAGCTGGTGATTCAACACAATCTCTGAACCTCAAGTAAATCATTGTCATGTCAGTGCTGCACAGTGTAACTTCTTTACTGTTTTGACAGTTATTATTATTGTAGCTTAAAATAAAAAATAAAACATTAACAATAGTAATATTCTTTCTGAGGGCACAAGTTGACAGTGACATTTTGTAGCCTTGTTATTGGTAAGAACACTGAAGTGGCACATTGTGTGATATAAAATTGCTAATTATTTTCTGCTAGCTGAAATGAATTGTACATTGTGACAGGGACAAACTCAATAAAACAATGAATGTCAAAGACTAAGAAGGGATTGTGACTCCAAAATAAGCAGATAAACAACTTTTTCTGTTCTCATCAAAAGGTAAATGCACATATTATACCCAACTATGTTTATGTTAGGAATTTGAAATGCAGACACTTTTGTACAGACTATAACATCAAGGATAAGGATTTCAGGATTTTAACAGCTGTTGTTCTTGACAGCTGTTTAGTCAATTGGTAATTAACCCACTGTCCAGCAGATGGCTATATGGTTAGGAATAACATAAATATCCATCTGGTTTCTTCAGCTTGCCCTACCGTTGATGGAAATGTTTACCGTTTGGTCATACCTTTGTCTGAGAGGTGGTTCATGTGTGCATGGCAGATGTGAGGTGATGATTCACGCAATGTTGGCAGAAGAACAGGAAAAACACCCATTATTCCAAAACGGGAAGTGGTCATGCATTATTCCAAAGTGGGTAGCCGTAGAGCTGTCACACCTGATGAACAGCCTACATTAGCTACTTTTGTAGCAACAAAAGGGAAACTACATGCAAACAAAATGTTTTCTGAATGGTTTGCATTAGTTTAAAAATTGGAATTTATTGTGATGTAACTTCCAGTCGCGGTGCACTTGCACCCGTTTTGTCAGCTGTTTGTTGGAAATATTCTGTGGTTCTTTTCACCAAGTGGGAGATGTTGCCCCTTCTTGGTGTCTCTGACTCTGAAATACAAGTCGTATTCTGTCGTGAAGAGTTTTTCCAACTTAGCTACTTGTGATTACGATTTAAATTTTATGATGTTAATGCAACATAATGCAAACCTGCATCCTTTAAACTACATTTACTTTATATGCTACTCATTTGTTTTGGCTGTCAGGGAATATATTTGACATAATTGTGTTGTGAAAGAGGGAGGTGCTATGTGTTTGTAATTTGCAGGAAGGTCCTCTAGGCTGACCCTCACAAATTCATATTATATTGTATTCTGAGTCCCATGTGAGGTACAGTTTATATTTTAGGCTCCACAGAAGGTATGGTGCGGCAAAGGGGATAAAGAATAGAACTCTGCATGCCTCGAATCAGTTGCTCCCATGGGACTAACTCAGTTTTTATTGCATGCTGATTCAACGAGCACGATAAAGATCTTTTGCTCCAGACTCCAGAAGACTCGATTGTTCTCTTTAATATATTTTTGGGCCAAGTGTTGGAGAGGGTCTCTAACCATTTTCCTGACCCTGGTTGACACTTCTTTTTTCAAACAAGGTTTACTAATTAATTTTTTTTTTTACATATTTAATGTTTACTGTACATTCGGCTTTAACTGCCGAGATGGGTGAGTTGGATAATCGTAGGTCACAGAGGCTCATAGTTTAGCTGATGCCCAAACCTCCAAAATCAGAAACAAATATTGGCTGAGCCGACATTTTTTCAGATAGTTTTCTCAGTTTTTTTTCTTCAAGGATTGACATTCAAATAATATTCTAGCAGAGCACAGGAGACTAGATTCTGTTATACATTTTCCTCTTCAGGGAACTTCATATAATTCCCTACTGTATTGCTCTTGCCTTTGGTGCCCAGGTAGTGCCTGACAGCATTGCCATCAGTAAGACATTTCCCCATGGGGATTAATAAAGTATAATAAATTAAAAAATGTCAGATTATTTACTAGAGAACATGCATGTCACTCCTCCAATCCATATAAATGTAAAGTAATCACATGTTCAAACACCCACATATGCAACAAATTCTACTACGTATATGTTTATATGTTTAACATTATTTTGGAATTTTTATCCTCAGTTCATCATATTGGAAAAATATGCTTGTTAAGCTGCTTT
>NW_018127939.1:479026-489708 GCF_001952655.1 Monopterus albus
TGTTATTCAGTGTTATTCCTCTTATTAAAAGTATTAAGTATTAATGAATAGATAGAGCTTAGCTTTTTCTTTTCATTGAATCGCAGCTGATGATAATGTCACTTCTGTTTGTTAAAGTGCTTGTGCATTTGGGAACACATACTATGTCACACACAAACTGAAACATTCATATAATTCAAAACATATGCCCGCCTTCAGAGAGTCCAGAATGCTGCTGCTCGTCTACTGGTTGGAGGGCGCAAAAGGGACCATATCACACCCATTTTGGCTTCTCTACATTGGCTGCCGGTGTGTTTTAGAATTCATTTTAAGATTCTTTTATTTGTTTTTAAGTCTCTTAATGGTTTGGCTCCCCTTTATCTTACAGAATTGCTGCATCCCTATAGTCCCTCTCGTTGCCTCAGATCAGCTGATCAGCTAGGCGGAGACTTAGTGGGGACAGAGCCTTCTCTGTGGGGGCTCCTAAGTTGTGGAATGCATTGCCGCTGTACTTTAGGCAGGCCCCCTCATTTTTCACTTTTAAAACTTATTTGAAGACTCATCTATACCGTTTGGCGTTCGACCCAGTATGGGCCTCTGTCTTGTGGAGCCTTTGTTTTATGATGGGTGGTTGTTTTAAGTGTGATGTTGTTTTATTGTTGCTTGTTTTATTTTGTTTTAATGGGTTTTGTGGATATTGTGTTAAGCACTTTGGTCAGCTCTGGCTGTGTTAAATGTGCTATATAATATATAATATATCATGCTTGGCGGACCTTTACACACGTGCCTACATGTTAGTATGCACAGACTTAGAGCGACGCACTACACAGTTTTCTGTGTCATCTGATAATTAGCAATCCCGCATCTGACTTGGTGGATTTGGCTGGAGTGACAAGAAAGGTGGAGGAGGTGAGTCAGGACTCCACATATTTGAAGTCCTATATAAAAAGCCCAAGACTGACTGTTATTAATGGATCTTACACAATACTCTGTGATAGGAAACCCTGGGGTAAAATGCAATTCAGAGTGTAAATACTTTTCCAAAAGCAGCTCCCTCTTTAACACTAGGTGATTATTTGAGAATGGCGTTCTCTTGAGCCTTTTTTATCTGGTTAGACACGGCAGCTTTCTGCTCCAACACACCACCTTAGAGATTACTCTTCTGATTGCCATCTCTGCCATCACGGAGACTTGACATTTAGTTACAAGACAGAAAAATGTCTTCAAAACATCTCCGAGGAAAACTTTAGTACCTGATGGGGTGGGGTTGGGGGTGTTCCAGTTTAAATGACTGACAGAAAGACTGGGGCTTTGATAAGGTTGGATATCAAAATATGTTTCTTCATCATTGAGAGGCAGGAAATCAAAATTGCAGTTTTGTAAGTGTTTGGTCTTTATCATTCTGCTGGCCTTGTTAGTACATTTTACAGTGTTTGATCTTTTTGGAGATAACTGACATAATCGAGTATAAAGCCTATATTTAGTTCTTAAAAGAGTCAAAAGTTCATGGAAGAATTTTATGTTAAATCACTGGTCCACAGCTGTGTGATAGCACTGTTTTTGGAGGAAAGCTGATGGAATAGATGATGACAAATAAAGTAAACATGGCACTTGATTACTAGAGCGGTTTTCACATCTGACAATGTGTGGACCCAATTTTTCAAACATTATCCAGAGTTGCCTTTTTAAATATGTAGAACACAACTGGAGATTGTCTATGTCAGTGACGCTTCTTAACATTCGAATACTTGGAATCTTCTGGATTTGCACCAGTTGCATGGAGAAATGTCATCAACTTGCCTGCTCGCTTCATGTGAATTCTCCATACAATAACCTTCTCTATTTACACATGGGCTTAATCAGACATTACACGGACTTTATACCAACTGACTCGGACGTTTTCATTCTCACATACAGCTCCTCTGGGTAATGTCTAGATAAATTCTGGTTTGCTGTGTGTCTGAAAAGGGCTCAAGCTTTTGCTCCATGGGAGGTTTTGGTGTGAAAGGGACTTGAATGTCAAACTTGAGGAAGAAATTGGACCCCCACCCTCTTCCTCCTCTTGAGTCATCAGTGAGGGATTTTGGTGACCCTAAGCCATGTTGTGCAGTTATTTCAACCCTGAACCAACACTCCGAAGTAAGAAAGTGGGTGCATGGTGGTGAGCGGCTTAAGTTGTGTTCTGCCATTGTTGCCTGACTTCAAAGCTGCCAGCTCACCATGCTCTCCTCTGAAATCCCCCAAAACCTGACAACATTAGAATACCATCAAACACTCTCTGGCTGCCTTTGAAATGCCACTGACACTGTTTGGTCCTTCAATTTGCAAGCTCTAAAGAGCACACCGTGTTATTGAAATAAATCTGAGACTTGTAATGGGAATGGAAATGAACACATCTTTCATGGTTTGGCTTAGAAGTGAGAGTTGAATATTGAGATGGAGCCTTGTTTCCCACAAGAGTAGGTTCTTGACTTTGTAACTCTCCCTCAGTATCCATTGTAGCCCTGCCTTTCCTGTCCTTTCTTTTTCATTTTTTCCTCTTTTACCCTCCTCTATTCATCGCTCCATTATTTTCTTCTTCATCCCAATGGTAGAAAACAGCTTTGTCCAGAGGGAAGATTTTAAGTGAATACTTTACTGCCTACTTCCTCTCATTTCAGTGAGTACTTTACCCTCCCCACTGTTTTATTATGTAGAAACAATGGCTGCATGATATCTGACCAACTGATGATATACCTCCCTCTCCTATTATGCCAGCACACAATTAAAATAGTAAAAGTCCATGGTTGGTACTGTCCTGAGAATAAAAAAATAATATCCTGTGACTGTTTAGTCTGGCTTCTTCTGTTACTCCTTGCTGCAGATATTTTAAGTTTTAAATCCCATCCACATTGTTTATTGAGGAAAATGACTGTCAGCAGTGGAGCACTCTGTGTTAATTACAGCGGTGGGTTACCATTGTACTTGAATTGAACAGCAGCCTTTTCCTACTATGTGTTAATCTGTTGCACACATTGTAATACCAATAAAGTCTGTCAATAATTGTTTTTTCTATCGTGCCATGGGCAACTGGGATTAGATTTCATGATATATGCTGTGCAAGCAGTTTTTCACACAACAGGACACAGTAAAGTTATTTACCTTCCTCTGAAGTTGGAGGCGTGCACCCTGTTACCTGCAGCTCTTCATCTAACAGTCCTCTTTGCAAGGTCTTTCCTCTATGATTCTTAAAACTGATCTGCTGTCAAAAGTGCCACAAATGATCATGTTTTGCGTTGCTTATGCATTATTGATGAAGGATCCGTGTCAGTGCTAATCTAAGTAACAAATGCATTGCCTTTCCTATGACTGCTTAAAAGCCTCCAGTTCAGTGCTTTTATTGAGAAGTAGCAGTTGGAGAAAACGCTGAATTTGCATTAGCAGTAAAAGCTCTGATATAACTTGGTATCAGGAGAGGAAATAAACAGTGATAGAGATGTTAATGAGATAAAAATCTAATCATTGACTCTGCCCACCACTAAAAGAAAACTACTGTACAGAGAGGTAAACACAGAATGAAGCTATACTGAATGGTTATTTCTGACCATAAAGACAATGGCAAATTGAATTTGTTTTCATTTACAATCTTAAAGATGATACATACAAATGAAAATATGAAATATAAAATACACAAAAAGACAGATTCAAATCATTTGCTTAATTATTTTCTTCTTTTTTCTTTCCTTTTTAAAATATAGCAGTTTGTTGGATTGCAACCCTGTATTACTCCATTTTTACATAAAAGTCACACTGAATCTGATGCAAAATTACATATACATATAAACAATATTTGTATGTAAATATCAAAATTCATTGTGGTTTGACAGCCTGTCACCAGGCTGGGTCAGCAGAGAAAACTCCCATCCTTTGCACTGTGGATGTGAGCTGTGCTTTATCTTCAGAGTGGTCCCTCCCTGGCCTACAAACTGCACTGAGAAACTTGATGATAGCGGCTCAAATCTGAACCCACTCTTCCTCAAAAAAAAAATGGCCTCTCAGTCTCCAGTGTGAACAGAACACAGCGACTTCAAGCAATTTCTTCTGCTGATTGTAAGCCACCAGAGAGCTTCCTGTTATGTTAAGCTGAAAGCATCACATCCATAATTGATGAATTATATAGGACATTGTTTTGACAGCCCAGCATCGTATCCTTGTCCCTAAGGATAGGAGACAGATAATCTCTCTCTTATTTTTATTTTTTTGGACTTGTTAACAGACAACATGAAGGTCCAAAGACATATGCTGCATTAATGATGATAGCCATATGGAATATCCTGTCTCTCACATGTCAAAATTCTGGCAATTCCTAGTCTCAAACAGAATTCTCAAAAAGAAATAATAAAGTCTTATAGAAGCCACCATATGTCTGAGGCAGGAACTTGAAATGCGCCTGCACTGTCAGACCCTCAGTGAGACTTGTACAGCACCATGTAGTTCCTGTTGCATCAGTTTCACATACCACGTCTACGTCCATGTCCACACATGTAGACTTCCTCTGAGGCCTCCCTCCACAATCCACAACGGTAGGAAGCATCACAGGATGCTGAGGTAAAGAGAAGGTGAAGGATGATGGTGGGGAGGACTGTCAGGGCTCAGGGTAGGAGAGGAGATGGGGATCAGGTCCTGACACCGAGGGGAATGTGTGAGAGAGATAAAGAGAGGATGAACATGATCAGAAGGGATAAAGGTTGGTTGAGTCCTGGGCAATATCTGCTTCAGTCAGACAAGACAAGCTCATATGTGCACGTGTCACGCGCATGTAACTCAAAGATGACACTTTTCTTCTCCTGCACCTTAAATCCGTTTTTTTTTTCCTCCAGCCCTGCAACTGGTTGCCACTGAATTCTCTGTAGTGGAAGGAAGTCACACACATTAATATGTCTTCAGTGCACATGTTATACAGTGGGTCAAGCAGCAGGCTTGTGCGAATAGAGATCACTGACTTTTATTGTAGCCTAGCTGACAGAGCCCTTCAGAACAATGTAGTGTTTCTGCAGGGCATCTGTTTATCTTCAGGGCATCTGTCTGTTTCTGAGAAATACTTGTTTTTGTGGATCCTTTGAAAATCCCCCAAGTTCTTTACAGTGCAGCGCGTGTCTCACGACTGCATTTCACATAGCTGATTCTTCTTTTCGATGTGTAGTTTGTTCGGAGTGAAGGCATAACATCTCCCCATTCTGTGTGTTTTTTCCAGTCGAGTTTGATGACTGTGCAGGGAACAAAGACGTGACATTCGAGGTGTCAGATCCCAACTTCCACGTGGACAGGAATCTAAATCTGGCTCCTCATCGAGACACAATGAACAGCGCGGCGGTCCTGTTCATCCGCGGGGTCAGTGCACATGCAGATGACATGGCACAGGTGGACTTCAGGGTGAGTGATGATTGCTGAATGTTTGGTTTGGAGTGTTTTTTAAATTCCATTTCTTTATTTACACTTCATCAAAATTGAAATGGTTACAATACATTAAAGACTGAAAACATTACTGTACTGGACACAGTGTAACAGAGATCAAATAATAAAGTCCCTGTGTGAATAAGAGGATTTATGAGCTGTTTTCAGGGGGCAGTGCTTTTTGTGGAGCACTTATTTGCTTTCTGGCCATAAATTAGGATGACAAGATGAATACCACTCTCTAATCTGTACTAGAAATATAAAGCTAAAGCAACCCAGTCTCACAGAAAAAATATATAGTAGCTGTACTGGCCCGCAAAACAAAATGTTCTACTTTTACAGTAACACCTCAAAATTTGTGACATTGCAACAATTGTGTCATCGCAGAGTCTTTCAGCAGCAAAATGAAAGGGCTGCAATACAACAAACGTTGTCATGTCACAATTTTACAGCCGTTTTTGTGACAATACTATGTTTTAAACTTACTATGTGTAATGTATTTTTCTGTGAGACTAGGCTGGCTACAGCCCAGTAGCTGGGTAGCTTATCTTAGCAGAAAGACTGTAAAAAGACAAAAACAACTAACTTGGCTATGTCTAAAGGTAACAAAATCCACCTACACTACTAGCACTTCTAAAGTTCACCAATAGAAAATAGAAACCAAAATGCTATGTGTTTTTACACACTGCATTCATTTGTGATCTTTAGAAGAGCTGGTAGGTGCATTTTGCTACTGCTGGAGAGAAAGAGCAGTTTCACCCATTCCAGTATTTGCTGTGCTATACTATGCTAAGCTAACTGTCCATTGGTGGTAGCTGTCAAATGGAAAAGAGTCGATTAAAAACCAAAGCAGCATCGAGAAAACTGTCGCACCTTGCAGCAATGGACTGTTCAGTTAACTGTTACACTAGATAATGTTATATTGATGTTAAGGAAATAGTTTGTGTTAAGTTATCCCTGGTTGCCTATTACAGTTACATCAGTTGCTTAGTGATTAATTTATGGTAGAATTAGCCTTGAGAGCCTTGTTAATTAAGTGAGAATAATTATTGTAAGTTGTATGGAGGTTAATAGTCCACATGTTATGCACCTATAGAGCCATATGTGTGTGTGTGTGTGTACATATAAAAATTGCTCGGGTCCTCTACCAGAGGCCTGGGAGCTTGAGGGTCCTGTGCAGTATCTTAGCTGTTCCTAGGACTCCACTCTTCTGGACAGAGATCTCAGATGTTGTTCCTGGGATCTTTTGGAAATAATAACTATATATATATAGTTATTATTTATACATTTGTGATGTTCTCTACTCTCTAGTCTGTAGAGCACGTGGGCACCCTCATATTCCTGCATTGTGGCAAACAGCTGAGTAAGACTAAAGCACTGTAAGCAATCTGTGCACAAATAACTGACTCTTTAAGCCTTCAGCAAAGTTTTATAATCCTGCGTTCAGTCTCTTGTCTTGACCCAACACTCTATATTGCTGAAAAACTCACAGGCCAGATAAATCCTCCAGCGAAGTAGCTTTAATTTTCCTCTATAGAGATAGGTGTCATATCAATCTTTCCATCAGTCTTGGCAGCAAAGTAAATAGGTTTACATCCCAAAATGTGAAACAAATTCGTTAAAGAAGGACGATGAGGAATTTAGTATGGTAAGCTTGCTATGGAGATACATATGTCATTCACAAAACATTCAGGCATGCAAATCAAAAATATTAAAAACCAAATTCATGAAATGTTCAGAGGCACCTGTTCATGTTGATGCATTTGGATCACTGATAAATATGAGGCATGCTCATGTAACCTTAATTATCATCAGTGAATGTAATTGCACCACCTAAGAGATGAAATATTAGGTGGGAAAACACCCCCATCCATAATCCATAATGGACATTTAAAAAAGCAAAAAATAATTTGTGTCAGAAGTATTACAGTATTACTCTGTGTCATTTTAACAAAAATAGCCTTCAACAAGCAGTTGTGGTATATACAGTAGAGAGAACACAGAGAAAGTGACTGATGTTACATCCGCTAAGAGAACTATACGAGAAATAACTTGTGAAAGCAGCTGGATGACACCAGGGGAACAGCTGCTGCAAAGCTCTGCCAAACCCATGAGCATATCGTTGCCATCACCATAGATGTGTCAGTTTCTGGCACTGCTGCAGATGGCACAACAACGGTACCCTGCACAAATCTGTGCCAAGGCCAACAGACTTAACGTTCCATGAGAGATAGTTTAGATTATAGTTACACAAAACTGTTTAGCTCTGGTAAAGGTGCTATGCACTTTGGAATGACCCCACAAAAGTGAAAGACTGTCCACTGTGGGATTCACATATGCTTTACACATGCTCTAGGTCAGCCTGGTGTAAATTTTTATTGACTATAAAAATACATTGGAACCACTCTGATGAATATCCAAATGTGCATTTGTTTCCCTTTATTCATGTTTTTTAACCATTATTCATGCATGAGAACACATGGATGGGAAGTGGGAAGGGAAACACTTTTGTGTTTCGGTTGTAATGTTTTTGTACCAGGCTTTAGAGGATGAAGAATTACTGTCGCCATTTCCAATTATATGAGAATCTGGCTGGTAAGCCAGTACACCAACACCGAGCTTTGTTGCTCTGCAAATGTGTCCTTTTGTTTGTGTAATCTACAGAAATGTGTTTCTGTAGCCAGCAAATTGACTGCCTTGCAAAACCTTGTACACCTGAATAAACACCATTGTCCCTCATTCATATCCTCCACATACCTTAATTCCTCCTTCGTATAGTCCAGATAGACTAAATTGATTAGGAAAAGTTTCCAGGGACTGCAGGTACTGTTGGAGTTCCCTCCTCTCAGAGATCATCTGTCTTCCTGCTGCAGTACTCAGTGTCCTGCTGCTACCATTCCTCGAGCCCCAAGCTTAATGGATCTCTCCATCCCTTTTTGCATGATGTGGTTCTCATTTGTTTGTGCCTCTCACCATCATTTATTTGTTTAGCTAGTCCACAGGTGTTACCTTGGCAAGTCATTAAGGATATAAGCGAATTAGTCTTTGGCAAGGTATGTGTGGGAAAGGTTCTAGTGACTAATGGGACCTTATGGCCTGTTCGCTATGTGTATGTATGTGAGTGTTTGTTTTTCACTGAGACACTTTTGTTGTTGGATCTAGGAAAATTGTGTTATGCTGATGGAAGGTTGATGGAGAAAAACAACAGGAGTGATTAAAAGGTCAGAAAATTTATAAACAAGCTACAGTGACAATAGTACCAGTAGAAAATAGGACCAAAATGAGAAAAACACAGTAAGATCTAGTTTGTATTTACCTGGAACTATCCTTTAATTGGTGGTACAGTACATTGTGTTATTCTGAATACTTGTCTTTGGATCCTGCTGTAAGATGCCGTCAAGCTGTATCGGGGGAGTAAACCCTACCTGATGCACTGCCTTTTTTCACCACTGTCCATGAATGTGAGGGGAGATGACTCCTCTAGTGAGGCAGTGAGATTAAAAGCTAATTTTTTTCACTGTCAATTAATGAGCTGAAGCTCCTCAAGCTCTGGGACTGAAACCATTAGAAAATCTTATGTTCTGGTCTCAGTCCATATCCAGTAGTGCCCCACACTCCTCCACACTGTGCCTCTGCACCATCTCAAGTGGCCCAAAACACACGTGTTCAGATCAGCAGCAGCTTCAGAAGAACCTCTAACTAACTCGTGGCATATTTAAAAGCTTGTCTCAATAGGCCAGGGGATTGACTGTTGGAATGACTCTGCTGACAACATCGACTGCACTGGGATCCTGAGCATTAAATCTCCAATCTGAGCTAGTGCTCAGAGTAGTCAAGCTGCCTTAATGCTTCTTTCCTGTTTTTTTCAATTACTGTACCACAGAGTAGTTTTCTTTTTGAAATTGCATTTTGTAATGAAATCTCTTTGTTATGCTGCTGTGAAAACTAGATTTAGTACTTGCCCAAAGCCCTCTTTGTTTCCACTATAATGCAGAGCGGAAACATTCCATAGTGAGTTTATTGGCATAACAAATGGTATTGTGGCAGAAAATATTGGCTGGTGATAATTGATAAATGCTGTGAGTGAAGGTGGGGAGAATCAGTTTTTAATTCCTCGCCTCAAGCTGTTAGTTTGCTTTAACACGGGCCTAGAGGGAGAGAAGCGGCTGATGAATGATTCTTATTATGAGTAAAACTGAATTCAAAGTGTAATTTATTACCCTGTTTTTGCTGCTGATCAATATGTGAAAAAATGGAAGAATGCAATTCACTTTAACAAATGCATGCAAGATATGGATCTTTGGTGTGTATTATGCTTTTTTGGTTGTGTTGTGCAGAGCAGCAGTTATGCCGAATATTTTCTTGCCTTCAGGGGGCATAAACAGGCACCATTCAAATGTCACAACTGATAAGAAGCAAAATAATCCAAGTCCAAAATCCTGTTTATTTGGCTTTTGTTATGTCTCATCCATTTTTGTGCACTGAAAGAAATGTAATATTGCATCCTGAGCAAAATCCTCATCCCGCAGTGGCAAATAGATTTTTTTTTTCTAACCAAGCTTTCAGTGTTCAGTAAGGCTTTCTGGGGATGACTAAGATGTGACATCTTGCAGCCACAGCACAACAGCTCACATTATACAACACACCACAAATAATCTTCTTCTCTGTTTCCATCCCACTCATGCTATCTATGCCTTGCTTGTTTTGTAGCTGTCATTTGTTCATTCGGTTTACTGCCTCCTTTACATTACTTCCTCCTCACCCTACATCTTCTACCAAAACTGGTTTAATTTATCTGCAGACCTAAACATGTTTCATTAGGTTTTTTTTACGTGGGAGTGAGCACTGGAACCCACAAAGCTTAACGTCATGTTGATTTACAAGCGCAGCAAAACAACCCTTCACATTGAAGTTATTGATATGCATAATTTAAAAAACAAAGCTGTGCTAATTGTAAAAATGCTTTGTCTCAAATCAGGTGAAACGCTGATGTGAATAAAAAGGTGTTTGGAAAGGAAAATGACAATAGTTTCAGTACATTACTATTAAAGACACTTGTAAGCACCTGAACTGCATTTTGATGAAAACATTCTGCCTAATAGTGTTTTGATTATCATTATTAAAAAGGCTAACCAAGAAACCCATGCTTCTCCAACTGGTAATCCATCCATCCATCCATTTTCCTCCGCTTATCCGGGACCGGGTCACAGGGGCAGCAGTCTAAGCAAAGATGCCCAGACCTCCCTCTCTCCAGACACTTCCTCCAGCTC
>NW_018127939.1:490760-492254 GCF_001952655.1 Monopterus albus
GGACAGTTTGCCAGAATCTCTTTGAGGGCCAATGGAACATAACAAAAATAGTAATTGATCATTCCAGTGCACAAATATCATGTTGTATGAGGGCAATGGTGTTATAGTTTTTACCACAGCAGTAAAAGGTGCAGATACCAAAAGTGACCTTGCTTTGCTTTTAAACTGTGAGTATTACATTCACTTTGAACAGGTGTTGTTGGTAAGAAGGAATTAAAAGATCGGAGGCAGGAGTTGAAGATCTATCTGACAGGGAATTCTTCTAAACGTTCCCAACAGACCCTCACAATACGTTTGGGTCTGCCGAGTCTGTCCAGCTTCCTCCCCCACCATCGGATCCAGCTCACCACCAGCCTCTCTTCACTCGAGTGTCCAAGACATACGGCTGGAGGTCAGATGAAACAACCACAAAGTCGATCATCGACCTCCGGCCTAGGGTGTCCTGGTTCCATGTGCACTGATGGACACCCTTATGCTTGAACATGGTGTTCATTATGGACAAACTGTGACTAGTACAGAAGTCCAATAACAAAACACCACTCGGGTTCAGATCGGGGGGGCCGTTCCTCCCAATCACGCCCCTCCAGGTGTCATTGTCGCTGCCCACGTGGGCGTTGAAGTCCCCCAGTAGAACAACTGATTCACCAGTCGGGGCCTTTTCCAACACCCCTCCCAGGGACTCCAAGAAGGCCGGGTACTCTACACTGCCATTCGGCCCATAGGCACAAACGGCAGTGAGAGACCTATCCCCGACCCGAAGGTGCCGGGCTTGCTCATAGCTCCTCATAGCTCCCCAACTGGTAATGATTTTTCTAATTAACCAATCATCATTTTCAAATGCCATCAGTTAGAGCTGGCAGTTTCATGGAGGCAATTTCATAGAGTATCTATTTTTCTATTTACTTAAGGGGTTTAGTACACCTTAGATATACAGTAGGGACCTGATTATATTTGAACTGATTTCATTGTACGTGATATCTCTCACAAGAATGAGACAAATTAGGTATAAACATGTTTCCAAAAATGTGTTTTCAGGAGTGATTTAAAAGCAGTCTCTGAAGAAGGAAGGCTCACACTGTACAGTAATTAGTGTTCATTTTCAGCTTTGAACAGTCTATTGCTTTGGGTGGTGAGGTGCTAATTTGGGTTATAGGAATCTTAAAGGTCAGGGGTATTTTATTCTGAAAATTTTGAAATAAATGCTAAAATTAGGTGACAACAGAAGTAGCTAAGTTAAATTTAGATTCTGGAAATCATGCTTCAGCCTCTTAGATCTGGTTAAAAGGCTACCTCCTGGGTGCTGTTCCAGTGGCAGTAAGAGACATGTGACTGTAATGAAAGTCAAGGGAAATATGGCTAACATGGATCATCACTAGGATGACTTTTTCAGAGCAGCAGAGGATAACAAAGATATTATTTAATAAATGAGTTTCAAGGAGCAAAAATAGGAAAGGTTTCTTGAAAATCAAAACAGCTAATGTATTAGTCCTGCTG
>NW_018127939.1:492313-495352 GCF_001952655.1 Monopterus albus
TGGAGTTGGGTGTTGATAAAGGCAAAACATTGTGGGCAAGACTATTTTTCCCCATCCACACATTTTAAAGATAAATGTTTTTTTTTATTTTAAAATTTTCACAAATGATTTTCATGGTGAATACAAACATGCCATACTTCTGCAACAATGAGATTACATTGTTTTGCCACATTAACCATTTGCAGTAAATGAAAAATCATAGGACTCAACAGTTAATGTGTACATGTGTGCATTTAGGTTACATTTACATCTAATAAGAGCTGTTGACTGTGACTTAATTTCAAAATGAGGTTGTTGTGAAACGGAAACGCCTGGATTAGTGTCAGTGCACACTTCACACCACCTTCTGCAGGTGATATGGTACATACACATAAAATAACTAATGAATTAAATCATCTAATTAAATATTTGAAATACTGTAAGCTACAGTCATCAGCATCTTGCTATATTCCACTTGACTAAGATGAAAAGTGTTTATGATTTGTTGATTACACTTGAACAAAGTGTGAAACATTGGGTTGTCACCACCCACAGTGAGGGACAAAAAATAAAAACTATTACTGAATATACATATTGAACAGAATATACAGTACATACTGTATATGAGCGTAACTGTGTATTAGGAGAGCTGACAGATTGTCTCACCTGCTTGCATATTCAAGAGTGTATTCCACGTTGAATAGCTGTACATCCCTGCCACCACTAGTTGATCATGGCCTTGATATAATCCATTTCTCACCAGGTCTCCAACACATTGTCAGAAATGAGTAATGGCACTTCTCAGTATAACATTGAGAGTGAAAATGGCAGAATGGACAAGGATGTGACTTCGCTGGCGCAGTAATGCTGCGCTCAGACGACAGCCATAGAGGCTCCATCTTTCTCTGCATTACATGCAACCACGCACACACACACTGTAGTACAGTATGCCTGTAAATACTGTACTTTTATGTACATGAGCATGCACACTGTCCTCTTATTTTATCTATGATTGATCAAGTATATTAAAAATAGAAATAAAACTCAGTACACTGAAATGCACTAATGATCATCTGAGAGACAGAGAAGGAGATAAGAGCTAATGTTTTAAGCTTAGGTCAGGGTTGATGGTGCAGCAGTAATTTATGGACAAGACATATTAAAGATTCATGACTTCTTCCTCTTGCGATGTCACCAAGCTATAAGAACACTATTTATCACAAATGCAGGTTGCAAAGAGAGAAAATGAGAAGAAAAGCTATTGCCAAGTGAGAGTAAAGAGCAAGGGAGAGTTGCAAAATGGCAAGTAAAAGAGAGGAAAGAAAGTAGGGCTGTTTTCTTTCCCAGAATACCCCACTGTGAGCTATCACCAGGACAACGTCAGTGCGTCTTATTGTCCTGATTTACCTTTGGAACATTGATAGGATTCAAAGTGCCACTAGTCCCTCTCCATATCCACTGTGTCTCATGATGTGGATTTAACAGCATGATCTGTCTTAGTCCTACCCATCAACAGTCTGTATACCCACCAAAAGTACTTCATGGCATCAGTTTTCCTTCCAACTTGTCTTCCCCTTCTTTTCATATATATCACACAGCTGAGACCTGGGCATGATGGGATTGATGCGTTCATCCCTGGGCTTCAGACTCAGGCAACACTTAAAAGTCTATCAACTTGCTTGTGAACTGGTCATATACACCCCACTGACTGCACTTTTTAGACACAAAGTAGGTCATCACACAGTTTAGCGCAGTGTTCTGTTGAACTGCTTCAGGTCCAGTTTTAGATTTCTGTCTTTGACATTTGGAAGGTCATCCCCCAGTGGGTCTGATAAGAGTGGCCATTTCAGAGACCACTTGGTGTGTCTTTGGTTTGTTCTGGTCGGATTGTGTTTATGATTACTGTATCATTGTGTTCTCTCTGACCTTTGAAGATAGGAGGGGTGAAAGGATGATGCGGTTAGCGGTGTGAGTGTGTGCTGGACAGCAGCAGGCAGTGTCTCAGTGTCAGTAATGTGCTGTAAACAAATTGCTCAGTTTTTAACTTTTACCTGTTCTCTCGCTGTCGTTCTGGCAGAGGTGAGAGTGATGCCACAGTCCTTGTCAGCCAAGAGCAACCGGTGTGAACAGTAAACACGCATTCAGCCGCCTGTGCACACACAACCACAGCTGGTGTGCACTGCACACTTTCAATAAAGTGTTACACAGTAGGGTATAAAGGTTGAAGGACATTTGCATTGCAAATGGAACCACAAAAACCACAGCTTGGTATTTTCCCTTTTATATTGAGACTTTGTTGTAATTTTAACTAGGGCTCAATGGCTGAGCTTGTTGCTTGGTTGTTGTGTTTTCACTGACATTGTTCTGTCATTTTGCTCAACATTTTTTACAGTGACTGCCCTTATTGTAGTGGACACAGTGGACTGGGGCTACATTAGGCAGATCAAAGATTAGTGTTAAGAAGCTCCAACAAGTCCAACTTAAATCACACTTAGTAATCCACTTTTGCAGTCAACAGTATTGTCAAAGAGGCTTTTAAACATTATGTTGTTACTGTATGTTGTGTTGTTAGGTGAGCAGATAACTAGCCTGCACTTTCCCTGGCATATGTTTGGTTGCAAGATGAGTGACCATGTCATGATTCTGTCCTACTGCTTCCGGTCTCATGCTTTTATTTTGACACTACTTCCTGTCCCCAGCTCACCCTGACTCCCGGGAACTTTATCTCATCACCCACATTGGTTTCACTTGCTTCTCATTACTCACACCTGGTTACAGCATATATGGTAAATGATCTTATACTTGTATAGCGCTTTTCTACGCTTTTACAGCACACTCAAAGCACTTTTACACTACTCGGCCATTCACCCATTCGCACTCCCAAACGCTCACACATTCACACACCGGTGACATCACCGGGAGCAACTGGGGGTTCAGTGTCTTGCTCAAGGACACTTCGACATGTTGACAAGCTGGGAATCAAACCGCTAATCCTCCAGTTAGGAAACAACCTGCTCTACCTCCTGAGCCACAGCCGCTCCCATATAGGCAGCTTCCCCC
>NW_018127939.1:495769-523000 GCF_001952655.1 Monopterus albus
ATTTTGTTATTTCTCCTTATCACTGTACATAATAAATCACTGCTTGCATCGAAGTCGGCTACCTGGGTCCGCCTCTTTCTCGTTCACTCACTGACAGGTGCGAACGGCACATAACACCAAGAAGCTGCCAGATCGTTCTAACTCCTGTTCAGACCTTCCAGCATTTTTCCTGTACCTGTGATTCCAGCTCTGACCCCAGATTACCTTGTGACCACCGAGTATTGCCTAGCCCTCCTGATTTCGGATTGTCTTTTCTGAGTATGGAACTTGGACTTTGTTTTTTTGACCATGCTTTCTTGGAAACCTTGTCTGCGCAAGTTTACTGGATCTGACCCTGGACTCTATTATCGACCTGAGAGTGTTACGTGCTTAATCTGAATCCTGCTTCGTTGTCAGTGCTCTTATTAAAGAGACAGTGTTTTACTTTCACTCGTCTGGCTCTATAATTGAGTTCACCCTCGACATCATTGGCAGCTTTACACGCTGATCTTGACAGACCGAGGTTATAGGTTAGATAAGAAAATAATAGCTGGAAAGCTAACGTGGGTTATTTCAAGTCTGGCTTATTGGCTGTTAGTCAGTGCCTATGATAGGACTGACAACACTGCTTCATACAAAAATTGTTTAATTTGCTCTGTTTTGGTTGATGCAAAGACATGGCACATGATCATTAAACTATATATATATATTTCTACATTTTTGGAACCGTAATTTTCTCAGCAAGAGCATAAGACATGAAAATAACAAAGTAGATATGCATGGATTTGTGATTGTAGTCTATAGTATGTCAGAGACACTTTAGCTAAACTGTGGAAGCTGGCAATCTCTATAACTTTTGTCCTGAAAAAGAAGACTATCTTATGTCTGTTCTGAGGTTGCCATCATTTGGAAACGGGTGGCAGGTTTCTATGCAGGCAATCCCTGCAGTTTCCCCTATAATAAGTACAGGCATGGTGGGCCACCATGCCAATGAGACCCCCAGCCATGCCTACAAAACAGACCTGTTTACCTTCACTGAGCCTTCACACAGACCTCTCCAAATTACAGTAAGATTGTGATAGTTCATATTTTCTCATGGAACTGCAAGTGCGTCTTTTCTGCCCTTTTAATACGTTACACAAACGTTACGATGTGTCAGTAATCAATGTTGTTATAATAGTTTAACATAATTGATCACTAAGCAATCATCACAGAGCAAAGGTGTTGAAATAAAGTTTGAGTAAATGCAAGATGATTTCTCATTAGCCAATTAGCCATATTACAAGCCAATTACAGTAAAACATAACAACTTGGCTGCTATTAATGCTAATGTGAGCATGGCACCATCTAAGAAGAGGAAAGCAGGGGTACTCAGCCAAAAATATTAATGGTCGTCTCCAAAACTCTGGAGACAATTCAAGATGAGGATAAGAGAAGTGAGAGAGGTGAGAGGGGCAGAAGGGGGTGTTGGCCCCAGTGTTAGCAGGTATATGGGTCAAAGGCAGGCTGTAGGTGAACCAGTGGATAGAAGCAAACAGAACATCTGACTGGGACCCAGAAGGTTAAAGAGCCTAAAATTGTGGTTGTTCCACAATTCCAGTTCCAGTTGGTTGACCTCATCAATTTAAATAAGTTTAAAATGGAAATGTGTTAAGATTACATTTTTGTTACAATTGAGGTTTTGACAAGTAATAATTATGAAAATAGCACTTTTGTTTCCTATTATAGTTTTATTATTTGATATATTTCATTATGTGGGTTTTATCTTTTTATTTATTTATTTTTTGGATAGGTTGTTCTAAGTTCTTTTATTGTGAAGTGACTGGTAGCTTTGACAGTTATTTGTGTCCAATAAATTCATCTTATTAATACTCTCCTTATTTTATGTGACTTTTATATAGAAATTACCAACCAAAAGTCTGGTGTTGCGCAATAAATAAATAACCAAAGATTTTAGTGTGTGTGTGCTGTCATCCTCTTGTCACTGTGCCTGAAACATTTTCTAAGAGAAACACTGCCTTTTGAGCTAAATTGAGTATTTTGGATTTTTGGATTATCATGATGCATCAGTGCCTCATTGCTTGGGATGGTTTGCTGTAATTGTACTGTTGGTCCAGGTAAATGGTCTTTTTCTTAAGCAGTACCAAACTCAAGTCAAAGACACAAAAGCTACATGATGTAAGCCAACATTTTAAAAAAACATTTTAGTGGAGGTCATATTAAATACGTTTAATTGAAAAACAACAAAAAAAAAACACATTAAATACTGAAGTCTGGACCACCCAGCACTCAAGGATCATCACTGTACTGTATAATACTTACTGATAGTTGATAGTTTTTGGAAGTATTTCTGTAGATATAACAGCGCATATGTGTGTGGATGTGTGGGTGTTTGAATTTGCTGTCTCTCCTCGGCTCGTGTCCAGGTGTGTAGACAGTCAACAGACGGTCCTCCCCACAAGGTCATCACCTCTGTGTTAGCAGCCCAGATCCCAGCTTCCTGTTCATTGTGCCAGTGACAGATATTATTTCCATCAACATGCAAGCAGAAGGGCCTTAACTGTATCAGTCATCTCAACGTGTAGGCAAGAGGGGGAAGTCTCTCACCATTATCCAAGAACAACCACGTCTTTGTGTACAACAGCGAGAGGGTGGAAAATGAAATTAGATTATTCTGTTGTGTTCTTAAGATTGGCTTCTTCTACAGGAACAATTAGATTGCATCGCCAAAACCTTGTCATCTCTCATTTCTTCATGTTTGCCATCTCTCTGCATTATTTTTGCTCATGCTTTAGTTTGCTCTGCTTCACTCTCCTGCCCTTAATTAATATACAGGCTGAATAAAGCGTGTAAGAATGTCAGTTAAATTGCCATAAAAGCGACGGATACAGTTATTTCATGTTTGCCCAGATAATATTCTCTCGCCTCCTTTACTTTCCAGAAGTATAAGCCTATGGGGCTGCCTGCCAGATACAGGCACTCAGCCGCTGTGCATTCCTTATTACACAGTACATACCACTCTGCAATCAAAATTTAGGAATCACTCCAAGAATAACATGTAGCTTATTCAGACATCTTTTTCAACATATCAAATGCATACTTTACTGCTTGCTGTAAGTGTGCTTTTGTTCCATTGGTGGAGTTTAGGGTAACAGCTAAGAGGATGCCAACAAGTCATTTTGAACAAGGTGGGGTTGCTGTAAGAATTATGAGACGTCACCTTAAGCTTTACAATGTGACATAAAATGTGAAGCGTCACTATTTCGATGTTAGAAAATGTTTTTTCTTCTCTTCTGTGTTGTAGGATATCCTGGGTCTTGGTCACACATTACCATACAGATCTAAGAGGTCCCTGCTGGTCCCTCCTATGATTGTAACTGAGAACCAGAGAGCTCCCTTCCCTAGGCTCATTGGCAGGGTAAGTTACACATGGTTCCATCATACATTCAGCTGGCCTTGATATCCCAAATGTGTCTCACAGTGGAACTACAGTAGGTACTTGGGTTATGCATTCAAAATGCTCACCCACGACAGAAAAATACCTAAGGTACATTATGTGCATTAATTAAAGCTTTAGATTATTTAATAAAAGGCTTTATGAAGTTCTTGTATGTAGTGATTTATTCTATATTTTAATGATTTGTTATTAATAGTCTCTTTGCTTTACCTGTTTAACAGGTACACAGTATATTAAACCTTTAGTAAGCAGTTTATTTTCAGTCATATCATATACATACTGGAGGAACTGTAATAATCTTACTAAAATATATTTTAGCTGGGAGGCAGTTCAGTTGAGTTTACATGCCTTTGACACCTTGCAGTTAATGTACATTAAAAATATACATGGTCATTCAGACCAGCAATCAATTAGATTACATTTAATCTTACCTTACCTTGACATTTACAGTATATGATGTTAGAATATAGAAGACTAGAGAAACTGCCATCAGAGATGCTTGGGTCTCTTTCACTTGTGAGAATGTTTGCTTGCCACCAGCACAGGCTGAGTTTCTGTCCAATACCATTAACCTGCAGCCAATTATAACTTATGTCACTCAGTTAAAAGGTCTTTCACAGACTCCTGCTGACTTGCTCCTGCTTGAAAAAATAAAATAAAAATCGCTGCTTGCTGAATGTTTTTTGAATAAAGATTCAAGAGATGTTCTGTAAGATTTATCCAGCACCAAAGCCAAGTATAAACCATTATTAGTGTGCATATAAGAACTGTTTAAATCACAGTGATCTATTCTAAAGTTGTCACTGGTTATAAATTTCAGAGCACTACTGTATGATATAAAACCTGTATTGACTGAAGTATAGATGGTAGAGTTTACCCATAAATATTACCAAAGATACAAGTGATTTGGTTTCATTAGGTACTAGTTTAAGATCAGTTAGAATAACATAATAATTTAAAATGTTATGCAGGTTAGCAAATATTATTACAAAAATGTGAGGACTTGTGTATTAGATTACTCCCTTGTCATTAATACCCGTTCAGTGCCATGCATGAAGGAAGTTGCTAGTGCACTCATTATCAAAGGCAGTAGTCATTTCAGACTAAAGTAGGAGCAAACAGGGCACTAAAGTACATTTTAGTTTATTTTCCTTACAGAGGTTTTGCCATGAGCACTTAGGTTCTTTGATGATTTGGTTACAGTAGGTGAGGTGCCTTAACAAATTTGGCCAGAAATTTATGAGCATGAGTAATGTTGAGGTAAACTGCTCTGTTGTTCAGAAAGCATGTTGTAAGGATCCTAGTCGGTACATCTGAGATTATTTATTATTGTGTAAGGACATGTAATAGCAAAATCAGTGACAGCATCCAATAACGTTAAAAAGAGAAACTAAACAATTTACAGGTGTCAATAATTTGTGCACATGCTTTAACCAGTATGTTAGAATTTGAGGCTGTTCACTAAGCATCTGCTGTGCCTATTGTTTCTCCAAACGCTTCATATGTGAACTATCAACAAACAACAGTCATTAATGTTGTGTACTTAGTGCCATCTTATTACTTGATATTGAGACAAACTGCAGTTTGGAAAGCAAACACCATGCTTTTCCAATTATTTTAACTGCTTTACAACTTCATAGAAACCTAGCATTTTTAATGAGTATTATCACAGGCAGCTATGTTGAAAGAGAGACAGTTACACCAAAAATCTCAGTGTTTCCTTTTCAAAAATGCACACAAGTAATAAATGAACCCTCACAGGATCACATATTGAACACGTTCTACCTCTAAGAGCAATCATTTTTGAGAAATGAGGCCATGCACAGAAACCTTAAGTCAGACTCTGCACTGAATATTACGATGAACACAGATATAGATTCCATGTTTTATTCTGAAGCTTTAACATCCAAGTTTGACTTCAGGGTGGACACTGCAAATCAGGAGAATATATCATATTATATATAGGCACTGCATCATAATGTCTTGGTGCCCATTCCCTCTTAAGCAAACATACAGTAGATTAACCAGCTTGATTTTTAGAAATGTTTATTTTTGGTAATATTTGCTTGAAAGAGTAACCCTTTTTAGTTTCTTCTTTTTATCTGTGTGTGTGTGTGTGTGTGTGCTTGCATATAAGTTAAGGTATATAATTGGTTTCTGTGTTATCTGTAATGAATTGTGGCAGTCCTGATTCATTCTGCTTACTTCCTCAACTTATCAGGCAAATGACTTATGTAACACATATTGTTATTACAGGGCAATGTGCAAAATCAAAGCCTGAACAAAGTATATTTCATAATTTTTACAGGCTGTAATACATGCTAATAAAGGAACACATTACATATATTCTTTACAGGTAGATCAATGATGGAACATGTACATAGTACATGCAAAGCCATGTTGTGACAGAGGCACTTTCTGATGCCTACTGTAAAATTTGTCCATAGTTTTATTTTATACATTCAGGGTTACCGTTTTCTCTGATATGTGTTTTACCCTTGTAAACTTTCATCTTTCTTTTATCTGTGTTGTTATACTTTGTTGTGAATAGATACAAAAAGCAATATGATAAAATTGAAAGCTTTCATTTTCAATCTTTTAGTTTGTTAGAGACCAAACACTGTATTTGAGACAAAGCCGTGCTTTGTTAGTGGAAGAAAACAAAAGTTCCCAAAGGACACAAAGCTTTTTTTCTTAGTTTACCTTATTAAGGTCTGACGGGGCAAGAAAATAATTGTGTTCGCCTATAGCATCACTGTTTGACACCCAATTTAATTCGTTGCTTTACTGAAGTTTTATCAGCCCTGCTGTCATTAGGGCTCCCAGTGGAAGTTGAAAGCTGTGACATTACTTCTTCCACTACTGCAAAAGGCATGAATCTTTGTTATGTATGTTTTCAGATATAATTTTGCTACAATATCAGAGTTTTAAACTGGGGCTATTTGCATGATACAACATCCTCCAAAGTGTAGTTCCTCTTTAGGATTTACTCATTGTTTTATCATTACTGAAGGATTTTATTTGTCTAGCTAGACCCTGTTGAAAAGGTCAAAGATGATGTGACACCATACTATTTATGTGGCAGATTATGAATTGTGGTACTACATAATGCATGGAACTCCTCCAGTAGCTCTTCCATTCATTTCCTCTCAAAAGGAACTCCATAGTTTAATTTTTTATGGTGAGAAGTCTGTGTGGAAGATAAATCGTATCACTGGAGTCTAAGAACAAATGGTCAACCAAAAGCCATACATTCTGGCCCCAGTATAAGACTACATTTATCTCACCCCCTTGTTATGAAGCTTTGATGTATCTTTGCTTGTCATGCAGCTTTGTTAAGCTAGATATGAGCAGGAACTAAGAGATCACCCAGATCTCTCAATGCCTACAGAGACGAACATAAAAAGATATCCCATACTGAGCCCTGTATATAATAGATAATTGTACCCTGGAGAGCACAACCACAGCACAGACCCTGAGTCTCCAGCTCATACCAGCCCTGTGCTTAATATGTTAAAGCAATTGCAAGGCCTGGAGATACCAGAATGGTAGTGAAGGGCGGTGAACTTGCATGTGTTGAACCATTAGGTGATATTTTTGGTGGTACAACTGTCATCCACAGGGGTTTGTGTGAATTCCTCCTCATGAACTGCAGGGGCATAGAAGATAGTCAGGAGATAAATTTGGTCCACAGGGGACACAAATTAGCTCTACAGTATGCTGTGGATTGAAATAAGTGACAGCTATCTAGTATAGCCATTGGGTACTTACACATATACATTCATATGAGGAACTGGAAGCATAGTGCATACATGACATGCATTCTTTTCTCTCTCTCCCTCTATTTCCTTGTTCCCACTTCCCTCCAACTCTCTAGTCACAAATCCCATCTATTCTTTGCTCATTCTTGTATTCCTCTAACCTTCTCTCCTACCTCCACATCCAGCTTTGCATGAGAAGACAAGCTAATGTGGGCTATTTTACCCAGCAGAAGCTTATATGACGGCAACTTGGTGAAATTGATTTTCCACACCAATAGCTTTCCTCTTTTTACAGAACCTACCACTTCCATATGGAAGCCAGTCATTTTTCATGCTCCCTCCTTCTCTCAGGGAGATAAGCACTAGGAAGAAGGGGGAGGTGAGATTGCAAGGACTATGTTTTGACATGTATGACTGTGTTCATGCTTGCACGTGTGTAGTGTGTAAGTGTGTGCGTGTGCTGGAGGGGTGAGGGTGGATTGGCTGTCAGTGGGACGCACAGGCAAAGCATGAGAACTTTGTTGTTTATGTCACCTCCTGGTAGCTGTGGAATTGTTTTGATACAGAGGTCTCTACCCGGTCTTCCCCTGGGAGCCCATAAACCGCTCACAACAGCTCACACAGCAGCTGGAGAGTTCAATGAAACTGATATGCTTAAATGTTTCTCTTAGTACATGCCACCTCAGTCACTACCGAGAGGACTGTTTTTTAGATTATTTAAGACGATAAGGCAATCACAGCTCAAGTAGTTTAAATGTTTATTTCTGAAGCTTTTGTGCTCATGCCTGGGATTAAATGTGAGTAAGGTGTAATTCTCACATGGGGGCAAAAGGAGGATGGGAAACTTAACGCTGTCACCTCACAACAAGAAAGATCCGGGTTCAATCCAGGGCTGATGTGATGCCTTTATGTGTGGTTTGCATGTTCTCCTTGAGCCTGCGTGGATTCTCTCCAAGTGTTCCGGCCTCCTCCCACAGTCCAAAGACTTGCACCCTGTCCAGGGTTTACCCAGCCTCTTACCTAATGTCCACTGGGATTGGCTCCAGCCCCTCCATGACCCTATTTAGAAATAAGGGGTATAGATAATGAATGGATGGGTAACTTCAGTGTTCAAGGAAAAATTGTTTGCCACTGTCAGTACTCTACATTTTCACAGATGCTATATCAGTCTGATGGTGCATGTATTATGGTTTCACATTTCCCTGCCAGTTTACCTGTACCATGTAGAGAACTGGATACCATGTCCTAAAACGTCAAAGGGATGCATCAGTCAATTATCCATTATTCAGTATGTAATGGATAAAATGTGGATAGTAGAAAGGGTCATTAAAGTGTTTTGAGAGGCTCAAAAATGTATTGTATTAATAATCTTCCAGCCATTGGTTTGGGCCACTGTGTGCAGTTCTCCTAATGTCAACCAATCTAGGATTCTTATTAAATCTGATGGCAGGCCAGTTACAGGTGATGACCAGAGCCTGATGGTTTTACAAACAGCTGCCAGTCCCTCTTTGTGTGATGAATGTGTTTGTGTTCGCTGTCTGTATCTTTACTTAGACAAAACTCTGTCCAACACTAACGAGGCTGAACTGATTTTTAACTGTTACAGTGGTTCTCAGCGACTGTACAAAATGCTGATAGAGCATAGCTTTAAATTATTATACTTTACTGTGCTGGCAATAGGCACAACTTTTTATATAATGGAAGCCCCTCACCACTGCACCACAGGGAGGTCGTGGTGATTCTCATATTCTCTCGTTGTAACTATTTGTACGGGCATAACGTGATGCCCATGAGTCTGGTGTGTGATTGGAAACTTTCCCACGTGCCTCCTCTGATGATGCAAACAGTCTTTCTTAATGTTATTTTCCAAGTTTTGTCCACAACAGCTCTACACATTAGCGAGGACTTTCAGAGGGCCACGTTTAGCATTTTGTGTATCTAAATAAGTTTGTACGTGCACAAGCAGATGACTATAGAACAGGTGAGATTTGTCATTGTTCACAGTGTTAACAACTCTGATAAATGCCAATTTTCTTGTTTGTACAGACAGTTTCTATGTACACATTTAGAACTTGTTCTATGCATGCTTTGATAAATAAGGTCCCTGGTGTCACTTTGGATTTGTCTGGTTTCATGTGGTGGTTAGTGCTGTTTCCTCACACTGACAAGGTGCTGGACTGTAGACATCACAGTCTGCAGGGGCCTTATTTCCAGGCATGTGTGTGTTCTCGTATCTGTGTGTTTGTTCTGGTAAAAGAACAAAATATATGTAGAATATTTGGGAAGCCTTAATTGCCCAGGGATATGAGGTACTCCTGCTGTGGATGTTTGTGTTACCCCTGTGAGGAGTTGCTCAGTGATGACCTGCCACTTGCCCATGTGTTTGGATAGGCTCCAGATCTCTGCACACCTTATATTAAAAGAGGTTATAGCAAAAGGAGAGATGGATAAATTCAAGTTTATTCCAAAAAGTTAGTACCTCAGATTCACCAGTTCACATAAAGAGAAGTGCAAACTCACAACCTAACAACAAAATACACACAGAGCTCCAAAAATAACAAATGCAAATCTCAGATGTCTCAGCTTGAAATCACCAACATTTCCATCCATAAACCAAACCTACCTTTCCTTGCTGCGCCGGAGCTGTCAGTTATTCAACCTGTGTTCCTTCCTTACCTCAGGGCCCAGTTCACAAATCAACACACATCTGATTTGACATGACAGCTCCAATAAAGTGCTGTTGGTGAGAGGAATGAGGCCCTGATTTGGTTGTAGCCCCAGCTAATATGTTGTAGTAAGAGGATAGATGTGTCTGGCACCTTTGTTCCATTGCTTCAGCACAGAGTGTGTCCTTATTTGTTCTGCATGTCAGTCTGTTTCCTTTCCCTGTCTTGTTGCTCTTTACCTGGTGTCTGTTACAAGTTTTCTTTTCTTCTACTATTTCTGTATTTTTGTTTTTATTTCTGTATTTCCACCTGTTCTTATCTGTCTTATCTGCAATTCAGTAGAGGGACTATCTGAGCTTCCAAGCAGGAAGTGAGCAAGCTGAGTTGTGAGATGTTATGGCATTAGAAAGCGAGCAGCCCGTGGGCCTCATCGTTTAGTCTGATTGATTCTTTTCATTGTCTTAGGAAAACCAGAAAATTCCCGCCTTTTTTTCCCCTCAACTATTGGCATGTTAATCATGCCCGTTTGTGGTGGATGTGTGCTGGAGGTGAGTTGAGCTAAAAACGTCTGATGAAAATTCCAATTCATGCCTGGACCCCCAGACACATCAAGCAGATGTGAAACTCATTTTAATGAGCTTTAAAAACACACACTCTTTTTGTGAGTTTAAGCACGAGTCAGTGATTGCTCATTCTGCTGCTTGAGCAAGCGAACATAGCTTGCCATAGCCTTTCTCCATGGCTACAGGCAACTCAATCAAATGTGATTTTTCTTCTCTGGATTGTTTTACTATATCTTTATTATATTTTCATCTGTTGCCTTGTGTGAATTATTATTATTATCCATCCATCCATTATCTATATCCCTTATTCCTGAATAGGGTTGCCAGTCTATCACAGGGCTATTATTATTATTATTATTTTAGGTTAAAAAATGTCTTGATCCCTGGCCACTTCCTGTTTCGAGCTTTTATTTTGTCTCTGCCCTCTCATGCACCAAAGCCACAGCCCTTCTCTGCACCATAGCCTCAGCTGCCCAGCCACCCAGAGTTTCCATTGCCCAGCACCCTGACCAGGGACCAGCCTGTTGCTGAGTCAGCTCAAGAGTCAGCCGTCCCCGCTGACGTCATGCCTGTCCATGAGTCGGTTGAAGCCATCACTGTTGCATCAGTTCTGGTCTGTGGGTCAGCCACAATGTCTCATCAGGTCATCTGAAATCATTGATACCAAGTCTGTTCCTGTCAGTGGGTTGGATGAAGCTGCTGATGCCACATCTGTTGTTCAATGTGCCGCCCAGCCTGCTCAAGAGTCAGCCTCACCAGCTGACATCCTGCCTGGTCACCACTCTGCTGGCCTCATCAACCTACCCTGTATTTTATCCCAAGCCCCTGCTTCCTGCTCAACTCTGTCTTTGACACTGGCCTCCATACTGCTGTCCTCCAGAGGGCTGCTGTTCTCATCACTGGGCTCCATTTTGCTGTCCTCTAGAGGGTTCCCGTCCAAAGTATTGCCCTTCACATCTCCACCATCCGAACTGGTCTCAGCTGCATGCCTGGGCCTGTGGCCACCATCCTGTTAGCCCTCGGCTTCCAGATCGGCCTCAACGTAGCCACCCTCCATGTCTGGTCACATCAGCTCCCATGGCCATGGCTTTTGTTTGCTCAAAGTCTATAATTTACCAAGTCTACATTCATAACTTACTACTCTCCGCCTATTTACAGAAGTTATATTTTCCACCTATCACTTAAGCAGAAGTGTGTTCTCCTGTTCACCTTCTGTGATTTTGTTCAGACACTGTTTTGAGACTCGTATTCAGGAGAGCTTTGTTTAGTTTTCTGTTGTTCATAAGGATATTGGATTAGTCATATTTATGAAACCAAGTTGTAGTTGTTCTACCTCAGCATTTGCCATAGTGTTCTCCTGTTTATTCAAGTGTCACAAATGCCTATTAAAGTTCTGTTATCTTTAACCATGTCTCCCTGGCTGCGGTCTTGCATTAGGGTCTAAAAGAATATGCTGTTCAGTTGTTGACTTGAAAGGAAAACATTGACATAATGTACAGTGTAAAGAGACAAGGACAAGCTGGTCCCTGTGAACTGAAGCTTCTTGTCATAAACACAGTTTCCCATTGCGAGAGATGTCCCTCCTAACATAGACACTTCATGTTTCTTTTCTTTTTTTATTTTCAAAATTTATTCCTCTTGATTGATTTTCCCTCTCAGGCTTTCGGTGATTTTTCTCAGGACACAGTGGCTGATGGGTAACCTGGCCTGGCTAACAAGTCAAAGAAATTTTTTAATTAGTGTGATCATTTTCCTAAATTGAAGACTCAGTGGGTTTCTACCCAGCTGTGACTTCACCAGGCATTTCCACCTTGCCTTGTCCCTCTTATTAGCAGATTGTAATAGCAGAATAATCAGACAGAGAACTGGTCCAAGCCTGACATGCCTGAACACACATGCACGCACACTGTAGACACATTTTTGTACACTCAAGGTTCTACGTGCAGAAATGCACTCTCATTCACAGGGACAATAAGACCATCACTTCACTGCCTCTTCCCATCTCATTTCTCTCTCTCTCTCTCTCTTCCTCTCTCACTCTCTCTCTCACACACACAGACAAGGCCTGGCCTGGTCCCAGGAGTCCTTTCATGACCAGTGATTGTCATTCGCAGCTGGCTGTGTGACCTTGATAGGGACAACAGAACCACCACAGAGGGATGCTACTGCATACTCTCTCTCGCTCTCTTTCTCTCATATGCACACACATGCACAGAGACACATACATACACAATCAGTGACACAAACTGACTAAAGCTGAAACCCCTCCCTGACTCTCCCTCAAAAGGACATGAGAAGCATATGTGTCTATTTCTCTGGGATGTGTATGTTTGTTTATAGAATGTACATGGTAATGATTCAGTGTGATGATGTTTTTTCTTTGGACCAACTCCATAATTTCTTTGCCATTGTTTGCCTCGCACAGCAGATTTTTATCTTGATTTTGACACACACACACACACAAAGAATTTCACTTCAGTGAATTTTTGCACAACAGTTTTTCCATAGGTTTTTTTGAGGTGTCTGTGTGTGTGGGCATATTAACACACCTGTGATGCTTTTTCATTTGTTGCCCTCGTGACACCTGACAGAAACACAGACAGCAGGATGTGTTATCAAGGTTTTAAAATGCATTACTACACATGCTGGTGTAGATCCATTGTTTTGGTGTTCGTTCTCTCAGTGTGCTCAGGGGTGTTTGGTGCTGCACAACAGCACCACACCTCCTGTCATCTTCCTGCAGTTTCAAAAACCCCACAGTCTTTCATGTCCGCTCAGCTGGTAATGAGAGCTCATAGAAGGAGGTGAGATTCTGTGCGTGTGTGTGTGTGTGGGGGGGGGGGGGGCGGGGTGTGTGTTTAAAAGTGTGGGTGTGTGGGGGGGTGTTGGGGGTGGGGGGGGGGGGGGGTCGCTGGGTTTATGTTTCTTTGCCAGCGCTTGAGCAGGGCGAAGGGTGTGTGTGTGTGTGCACAGTGCAGATTATCACACTTCTGTCCCACAGAGACATCTCCTAATCACAGCAATCTTTTCCTGACACTTCAGTTACTCTTCAGCAGAAGTTATTGTCTTTATCCATGCTCGCTCCCTCTCTCACCCACTCTGCATCCTCCTCTCTCGCTTTCTCTCTCATTCTGCATCATCGCACGCCCCTCACCGTCCTCCCTGTGCGTCCTCCGCTCCCCCTGTGTCTATCCAAGTTTGACGCCGAGCCATCTGGAACCCAACTAATGTTGCACCTCATCCCTTTTTTGGTTTTCTTCATCTGACCCAGTTTGTCACTCTCAGCAGGTGCCGTCTGCCTCCATGATTACCACTCAGAAATATCTCTGTCCTGAATGACAGCTGTGTGAGCATGTTTGTGTATGTGTGCGTAGGTGAGCTTTGTATATCAGTGTTTCTATTCTCACAATCATGAAAAGAAGAGGAAAATGCGTGCTGATAAACTTAGCTGTATGATCAGGAGTTTCTAACAATTCGTAGTAGGAAATGTTACTGGTGACAAATACTGCCTCTTAGTTTACAAAGAAATGAATAAAGCTAAGGAAGAAGAAGAGGAGACAAGAGCAGGACAGGAAGGAGGAAATATTTTCAGTATTGTCCTTGAACAGCTGCCTTGCTGTGTTTTTATACTTTTGACATTTCTTGTGCTTATCGTTTGGTATGACAAACAAAATGAACAGAAGTGAGAGCAAGAGGATACAATACAGAGAAGTGGGAAATGATGAATGGAAAATGAGATATCAATGTTTAGCAGAAGAGCAGTGGTGGATATATTAGAGAGTGTAACAAGTGGGGGAGCAAGATGCCCAAGAGCGAGAAGGAATAGAGGGAAAAGATGAAGTGAGACATGGAGATAAATGGCAGGCAGCTTTGGAGAGGCTGTAAGGGCTTGAGCTTCATCTGGCATAGGCTTGTAACACTGCTGTCTCATCTCCCATGCTCTTTCAAGTGGGGAGTAGAAAGGCCTGTATTTTATTTTAGCTGCCGTCCCATTGAAGCACGCTCGCATTAAAGGTGACCTCATGGCACCCCTCTGATCATGAGGCTTAGTGCAGGGGGATCGTTTAGATCTATTACATACAGTTACAGAAGTGAGGCCCAGAAGGGTGTTGACAGCAACCCTGTGTGTGTTTATGTGGATGTAGAATACACAGGCAGTTTAGACAGTCTGCAAGTTATTTAGACAGTGACACAGTGTGGTACCGTTGGCTCTACATTCCATCACACTGGATCTAAACTGAAAACATGATTAAGGTTAAAGTGCTGACTATACACTTTTATTCAGGAGGGTTCACATCCAGATGATAAACAGTGTAGGAACACCAAAGTCTTTGAAGGTGAAAGTCAGTACTTTAAGCTAGTGACTGCACTGTGCATGATGCTTTAGGGTAAATCATCATCATTTGTTTTCTTGCTGAGTGAGAGGAGAAGATTAATACCACTTTCATTTCCCACAGCAAATATGTAGCTGGAGCCTGCAGCCATTAGGTTAGCTTGGCGTAAATAGTGAGAAGAGGAGGAATCAGCAATCATGACTCTGTCCAAACAAAGGTAGCAAAGTAGTTAACCCCCATAAAGCTGCAGATTTTCCATTTTATACTAAAGCTTTTGTACAAATTAAACAAACAAATGTGGCATATTAATTAGTAAGTTTAAGAAGAAATGGTCAGTGGGTTTAGTTATCCTTGGGGACAGCATGAGCTGTTTCCCCCTGTCTCCAGTCTTTATGCTCATTTAATCCAACAGGCAATATTGATCTTCTCATCTGTCAACAAGGAAGAAAATTATCTTATTTCACAAAATGAACTATTCCTTTAAAGAATGAACATTATATCCTCCTGAACAATGACTTAGCAGCAAATCAATGAGTGTTTAGGTGGACTTGTAAATATGAAGTCTATTACTGTCCATTATGTTAGAAAGTATAAAACTTTGTTAAAACTACAAATAAAGTTTGGCATTTTTAGATGATTTCATTTTTTCTTTCAGTATCATCTTCCCAGATCTCAAGATCTGTAATAAAAACTTTACAAGGCTTATGCTGCTGTTTTTGCTGTGCTGTGTGAATCTAACATGCTTTGCTTTCTGTTTCTTTCTTTTCCTTTTTTTTTTGTTTGTTTTTATTTTTTAACGTGCTCCTTCCTGTTACTGGGGTACCCGTGGATGCTGCTGGCTGCGGCAGTCTCATGTGAGTACATCTAACCAAAAAGTCCCTGAGTCTGATCATTCCTGTATGAGAGAAGAGGATTGATTGAAATATCAGTGTTTGGCTCCAAATGTTCTAATTGAAAAAAAGAACCTACATAATATTCAACCTTAATTATTAAGAAAAGGGTTAACTGCTCTACTTGCCTAATCTAAAAATAATCTTCTTATGTAGTAACCAGTGGTTACAGCAGGCCTCCAGTGCTCAGGGAGGTAACGCCAACTTTCTTTATTTTATATGAGTTGAATTTACTAACTGATGAAATCAAATCAAAGTCTTATCTGATAGAAATTCTTAGCTAGGAGCTATCCAAGATTTGCAAGACACAGTAAACTTCTTTTGCTCAAATATATAATAACAAATTCTAAAAAAAAAAAGTGTTTTTCAGTATGGAGCAGTTCAATAAATAAATAATAGACGCAGAAACTGAAAAATTCATTGCTTCAAAAAACAGAATGGCTCAGAATTTAATGGGACACATTACAAATTTTTCAGTCATTGATGCCTGTGTGTGTGTGTCTGCAGGTGATTTCAGCACAGAAGTCGGGGAACCACATCTTCCGACTGAAAGGCCCCGGTGCTGACCAGGATCCCAAAGGTCTCTTCATCATTGACATAGACACAGGAGAGGTGTCAGTCAGTCGCTCACTGGACCGGGAGGCCATCGCCTCCTATGAGGTCAGTGTATTTGAGTGCCTTTGTTAGATCAGGACGATTACTGTGTTTGTGTGTATGCTGGTTCTCACCTTTCTGTCCACCTCTTCCAGTCTCTGATTCCTTGACACATTTATTGTTTTCTTCGTCAGGCTCAGCTTTATTGCATTTTCTACTTTTGTTCACCTGTTATTTCTTTTTCAACTCAGTCACATTATTCATTAGTTCAAACAAAATATCACTAGTTTCTTTCAAATTTAACATATATTCAATATATTGGTATATGGGACTAAAACTTGTGGTTGGTTTTGAAATTCACTCTGATTTTGCAGCTTGCTATTTGTACATATTGGCAGTGTTGTTTGTGAAAGGGTGAACTTTGTATTTTGTCAAGGCTGAATAGATGCTATCAGCTAAAAGTTGGTGGTTTCTTCTATGATAAAATAACATTAGAGGCTTTTTGAGGTGCCTGCTGGGGTCGGTGCCCTCGGGGTTGTCTGCCTGATGAAAGCATTTCCTTTAGAACAGAAAGGAAGAAAGGGGCAGAAAAAAATCTACTTTTTAAGCCAGACAGTTGATCTTATCCTGTTTTTTGAAACCAGGCATGAGTGAGGGTGTTCATCTGGGTGCAAGTTGTTGATCAGCTAACTGGTTTTTGTAAAATAGCAAAAAGCAAAATAATTTGCTTTATAAATAAAAACACATGTGAGAGGAAAGCAGGCAGGAGAGAAACCTAGAGGAAAGCTGAGAGGAAACACACAAACATACTTACTAAATTTCTTTTGTCTTTTCCTGATCTGGTATTAGTGCTTACTATTACATGCATCATGTAACCACGGCATTTGCTTTCGGTTGTTACAGTCTGATTCACAATGTTTACTGGCACCTTTGAGACTCAGTAATAGAGCGACCTGTATCCGATGAATGACTGGTTAAGGGATTTATTGGTCTGCTAGAAAAGCGTATGTGTAACAAGACATCAGCTGCAGCCCTGCTTTATAACTGAACAGCATTGTACTCTAAATATACAAAGCAGTGATGATCCAGTAAAAGGTGCATTAGTTGACACTACATTGTGCCCATAACACTGTGAAGACTTGGTTTTACGCAGGTATTAGAAAGCAAAGTTTTAAGGAGTAACATGTTTACATGCTACATTAACTCAACAGTGTGACGGTGAGTCAAGAGCATGAGCTCTGCTAGTTAAATCTGAGTTTTGGCATGTTTATGTGTGTGTGTTTTTGTGCAGACCAGATTACCAATATGAATGTAGCCAATGAGATGTAAGAATGACTACTCATAAACTAGCTTATTTACCGTGTAGCATTCCCTCCACTATGTATCATGTGGGTCTGGATGTTTTGGGAAACATTAGAATCCCAGTCTTGCTTTTTATTAGTATTTAGTCCTACCTCTGCCAGTGTTGTTACAGCACGTTATGATGCAAAACACAGCACATGGTCCTAAAAGCCTTCTGTCTTTTAACACAGTAGTGGTGTCAATTACTGTATGTCTAAACGCCCACTTTAGTGTTCAGTTTGAGCACAAACAGGACAGACATTCATTTATCTGCAGTGTTTGTATCATCTGCTAAGAGCTGCTAGCAAATGAAATAATTTTCTTAAGTTTTTCTACTCAGTTTTGGTCCAGCGGCTAGAACATTTTTACTGTGTCAGTATTACTGGGAAAAAAACACTCCTCGGTGTAATTTGCTTGTGTTACTGCAGATACATCCTCTACAGACATCGTTAGATACACGTACAGATCGCCAAAATGTAAATCTCTTTATTTGGCATTGTGCTGCTGCAATGCCTTCGAAAACCACACACTCTACAATACAGGCTCTATATTCTGTGTACATCAGTTCTGGAACCAGTTATTACTTCTGCACCACCTGACTGCCACAAGTGTCTCTGGCTATTGTGACCACATATGACATAGCTTCACAGACAGGGCAGGAAGGGCAAAGAGGAGCAGAGGGAAAGCAGAGTGAGGGGATACTGCCCGAGTTTGTTTTCACTCTCACTTTGCCCTTAACAGTTGAAAATTTGAGGGAGAAGTTAATGAATGCAGCTTTAAAAATGTGACAGTTGTAAGTCAACTGGAAAAATTTTATGTTTCTAAGAACTTTGGTTTTTTTATTTTGCCACAGTTATTGTAAACAGTATGTGTGCTGTGAAAGATACGTTGTATAGCAACAGTATAAGTGAAAACTGTTGCCCTCCTTACCAGTGTTGACATGGTTATAGGCAGTGTCATGTCTTGTTAATCCATTGAGGGGAATGCTTAGAAAAAATAATATGTTCTTAAAAGAGATCTTTCCAAATTCATTTATTTCAACTAAGCTGTAAATCAGTTGCCTGTTTCATGCACAGTACTTTCTCTGTATTAATATGAGACTAAAGGCAGATACTTTTTTCATTCTGTCAGCATTGCTACTATAATTTACAGAACAAGATTATAGACACACACATAGAAATAGCTACACAAGCATTTGCACACATACACAACACAGACATTTTCAAAGCAACCACACGTACAGTACAGTATCTAATAGTTGTTGGCTATATCCTCAAATTGTTATGACAGCTCAGTGAAATAATGTTTTGGAGTTCTCAGAGACTCCAAGACTAGACTGGGGAAGACTAGAGAGTGGGCAAAGACAGGGCACACATTTAAAGTAAAAAAAAACATATATATAGATAGATAGATAGATAGATATTGTGTCAGATAATATTGTATCTCCATAAGTCTGTATGAGCAGGGTTTTTTTTACTTTAAATGTCTCCATACTGGCCCTGCGATGGACTGGCGTCCTGCCCCATGCTTTGGGGCAGTCTTGTTTTCCTTCCTTCAAGCTCAGGTCCTCTATCAGAGGCCTGGGAGCTTACAGGTCCTGTGCAGTATCTGAGCTGTTCCTAGGATAAGGATAATCACTTTTATTGGCCAAGTATGTTATACACAAGGAATTTGTTTCCGGTACAGAACCGACAGCAGCCATCTGCGGTGCCAACTCAACCAATGGGGGCAGGTTCAGCATCTTGCCCAAGCACACTTTGACATGTGGATTGCAGGCACTGAGATTTGAACCTTCAACCTTTAGGTTGGGAGATGACCACTCTACCCATCGCTTCCCCCACTGCACTCTTCTGGACAGAGATCTCAGATGTTGTCCTTGGGATCTGTTGGAGCCACTTTCCCAGTTTGGGGGTCACAGCCCCCAGTGTTCCTGTTACCACAGGGACCACTTGTGCCTTCACCTTCCACATCTTTTCTAGCTCTTCTTTCAGCCCTTGGTATTTCTCGAGCTTCTTGTGTTCCTTCTAGGGTCCTGCGCACAGTTTGTCAGTTTGTATCTTGAAGTCCCACAGGATCTTAGCTTGGTCATTCTCAACCACCTTTGGAGGTGTATCCCATTTTGACTTTGGGACTTCCAGCCTGTACTCAGCACAGATGTTTCTGTACACTATGCCAGCCAGTTGGTTATGGCGTTCCATGTATGCCCTGCCTGCTAGCATCTTGCACCCCACTGTTATGTGCTGGATTGTCTCGGGCATCTTTGCACAGCCTGCACCTGGGGTCCTGTCTGGTATGGTAGACCCCAGCCTCTAATGATCTTGTACTTAGAGCTTGTTCTTGTGCTGCCATGATTAGTGCCTCTGTGCTGTCTTTCAGTCCAGCTTTGTCCAGCCACTGGTAGGATTTTTCGATATATATAGACATATGGGTAGCAAGTCTATAAAACCAGTGTGATTTATTAGAGCTGCTAGCTACAAGTTTTTTATTATCGAGAATATTACCTGTCCAAAAGACGCTGATTCCTCCTTGATTCCCTTATCTTCTTTACTTGTTTCCACAGTGCCGAGGCTTCCGAAACAATATTCACCCTGATATTTGAATGGTTTGTCTGAATCCCTTTTGGCTTCTTTGTTGCTTCAGATAACTTGTTCTTCTGTTTTCTTTACATGGGAGAAAATGTTGAAGCGTGCTAGTCGTTTGAATTAGCACCATTTCAAAAAAGGCTATCCAGTGCTTATATTTTGTTTTTGATTTCCAAGGTGACACTACAAGAGACTGTGCAAAACATATCACTTGTCATGTGATGGCTTGAACAAACAGAGAAACAGATTTTATTGAAACTGTTGTTCAGGAGCAACATTCCACCATGCAGATGTTTTAAAATAACACTCAGGTAACTAAAATATGCCATAGATTTCAGTTTTAACCACACCATATGACTTTAACTTAGTTTTGTGTCTGATTTCCAGACCTAGTTTGAAATTAGTGCAAAATTGCTTTCCAAAAACCATCTCTGAGTGATTGTGCCTTTATAGTCTAACCATAAAAACAGTGAGATTTAACTGAACGTTTCAGTCGATGGCTACATTCTATCACAGTGAAAACCAAAACCGGTCTAATGTTCCATTGTTTCAGTGGTCTGGGGAGAATTAACTTCTAACATCAATTATACCATTCATTTGCCTGAGCTATTACTAATAATCATCAGTTAATCTCTGAGGGCAGGCTGGCACGTGTCCTTATACACTACTGCATATCGTACATGTGCATGTGCACTTGCACACACTTTGTATTGCAGGCTTCACATTCTCTTGGTGCTTGTCTCTCTCCTCCTTGTGCCTTTCCCAGCCAGTGTGATATCTTGCTCTCTCTCCTCTTATCACGAGGAGATAGCAAGTCTGTGTTCCAGTCATAACTCAGAACAAGGGTCTCCAATCAAATACAACTTTGCCTTTTTATCAGTAGCCCAACACTGTGTGCAGAATGAAAACTGTATCATGTAGATGGTGCCCAGTGGTACTGGTGAGCTGTCCCATTCACATCCATTAAGGGTGTCTCTCTTCACACTGTAGCTAATGGCTTGTGCGAGGACGAAACATGAAATATTCAAAGGTAGATTAAAATCCACATTACTCTAAAGGCATTTTATAAGTAAGAGAAAGCTGCTGGTCTTTCACTATTGCATGGCAAAGCATTTTTATATACTGTAGGTGTTCTATGTTAGATGTTAAATCTGTATTTTTATAGTAATGTTGCTTCATATTACTACTTGCATGTGTGCTCCTTGCAACAATAAACCCACAGATAATTAAGACCAGACGCTGCTGTTCCCCTCAGTTTTATGGAGCTCTTTATCTTCTCACTGGTTTGTTTTTTCAGCCCAAAAATGCTGTTAATGTTCCATTTCTTTATTCTCATCAGCCTTGTTTTCTGCCACAGCAGGTTGTTATTTTCAGCAAAGATGCTCTAAAACCTCATTTTACCTGCCCAGCTCCAAACGGCAGACAAACACAACCAGTAACAAGCTAGAAGCCAAATAGTCTGATATTTACTTAAGTAGGTGGTAGAGACCAAAAACAGAGCTGAATGGATAAACTCTGCACTTACATTATTCAGGTCACCACAAGTATGACTCCAAATGAATGCTAGTCTGTGTGCTAGATGTCTAAACAGGTGGTTGTTTGCTAGCAATTTCACAAGGTCATATAACGTCAATCTTGTGTTCACACTTTGTTTCTGTATCTTACAAATCAGATAACCCCATGTTTTAAAGGAAGATATGTGATAAAGTGTGAGATGTCAATTCCAGATGATTGTGATATAAATCTTCCATTCATGCTTTTTTAAAGTAACATTTGAAGGCAAATCCCAAGTCTATTACCAGTGAAGAGAAATGATAGAACATCCATCATGCTGTTTCTTTAGGACACAGTTTTGGACACAGATTATATAGTTCTCTCCACAGAATACAGTATGGCCCCTCTCACCCCAGGCTACTGTATGTGTCAGCCTCATGTTTGTGCAGTCGGCTGCTATCAGGTAGTTCTTTGACTCCAAGCCTCCCTAAGTGTATACGTTTTGGTCTCTCACTTAGTGGAAATGATTTTGCCAATATACACCAATGCATTAAAATTCTGCCGTACCTATACCTGAGGTTGTATTGAACACACCTGCCCCTTCCTTCCACTCCCATCTTTCCTTCTCCACTCGATTTTACATTATGAAGATTGATTGATTGTTATTGACAAAACAAACAAAAAAAAAAAAAAAACTCCAAAATACAAACAAACAAACAAAAAAACTGCACAATCTGCACAAGGCCAGTGCATATCAAAATACTTTCACAGCCTGCTTTGAAGAAGTAAATCAATAAAGTTGACTGGCTTGGTATCTAAATGCAGTGGTCAGAGTTTTGAAGGCTCCGCTTCAATATATGGATGCAGACACTGTTGCAAGTAAAAGCACAAACTAAGCAAAACTTGGGAAGCACATTTAGAAAAAAAGTGGGCTGATGGAAACTGGGAATTCTAAGTAGGCTATTACAGGAACCAGCAAGGCAAACAAACAGACGCCTGACAAAGTAAACAATTGCTGCGGAAGAACAAACAGATACAGTGATCAGCTGGGCTACATGTTCGCAATGATTTAATGTCTAACATTATTTTCTTATTAAGCTCAATTAGGGTGAAAATAAATGTTAATGAGATGGAAAATGGAGAGGAAGGGAGAGGGCTGTGGGGACGAGTACAGCGCTTATCACTGCAGTTATGACAAGCATGGGTCGGGTTGAGAGTGGTGGGGAAGAGCTCTAATTGGCTTAGGACTGAGGAAGGATAGAACGTGAAGTGATAAATAACAATCTTGTTTACACTGGTAGAGAGATGACCTTCGGTAATGCAGGTCATCACAACAGTAAGTGTGGTGAATCTTTTGTACGTGCTTACCTTGGAAATGCTGAAATTTGAGGCAGACAAAAAGCATACAGCTACAAAATAGTGCAGTGGAGAAAAATGTCTTGTGTTTCTTTGTGGTGTCTTCATGGAGAAGATGATGTGTGGTTGCAGGCTAATTATCAGAACTGCAACAAAAGACATCCTAATATTTGGTTATATTTTTGGTTGTATTTATTTGGGCTCCGTGCACCTCAGCCGGTTCTTGGCAGTAGAAAGTGGCATCCTCCCTTGTGATGCCCCTTGACAGCAGATCTGAAAGGCACCATACTCTGCTCCCTATATTCTGTCTGTCAAGCCACAGTGCACAGTGACAAAGTGAGGGCTCGCTAAAAGAGAACCATATGGACCTATCTCAACTCCAGAAAGACCAAGCTGTGAACTGACAGCTGTTTTGAATTTTAGATTTTTAAATATCTCAGCTTTGGAAAAACTGTGCAAAGCGGTCCCCTCAAAAAGTTTTGTTGGGTTGTCAAACTGTATAAAAAACAAATATATAAATAAAAATTGGCTATTTTTACCTATTTTTGACAGAGTAGATGTCAAATGGTGGCATCATTTGACAGATCTCTCCTATGGAAATGAACCTAGAGGAGCTCAGGCTTCTGACTCTGACTCTCTTTATAGTGAGATCAAATTTTTTTGCAGGTTATATTTTGTAGACAGCAACTTGAAGATAACAATTAGGGCTAGGAAAGTTATATATTAATAATACATGCACTACAAGTTTATATATTATAGATCAGTCAAGGTCACCATTACAACTAGCAGTGACACATACAATTCCAAGGCGCAGTTTCATTGTATCATGGAAATCGTTTGCTTATAATTCAGCAACATAGCAGTGTAAACTGATCACACACACACCAGGAGATATACAAGTATAGACTGACAGCTCCTACCAGCTGAGGTATGCAAGACCTTTGTACACACAGACTTTATTATGTGCAAACACAGATTAATAGTATTTTACCAGAGAGACTCTATTTCAGCAGAAAACATGACATAACCTCTGCATGCCATGGTGTATTTCAATTATTTCTATTATGTGCATTAGAACTGAGTGTTTTACTGTACCACTTGTATTTCTATACATGAGGTTACAGTTTGAAAGAGGAATGAGATGTATACTGATAATGCAGCTTGATGGTCTTCTCCTCAGTTCCTAAACTCCCAGATATTGGTTTCTTTACTGTCACTGTTGCTCCAGTTGTTTTCACATTTCTTCTAAAAATAAAAGATTGTATACACTAATCCCTTCTTTACACACAATACAGGGCAGGTTTTCATAGATACTGTATTAAAATTCCATGTGCAGTCAGTACTGTATTAAAAACAAGGTAGATATTAAATTCCTTCAGGCTTTTCATTTATGCAGACGCACACCCACACATAATCCCCCTCAATTTGCTAATTTGGTGACACTGCAAAATTTGATCCTTATACCTTTCAGCACAAGGCACAGATCTCATGGATGCCTACATGGTTTTGTTGTTTAATCAGATTTTACAGTCACGGCTCCCCTTACTACCTGTCCTTTTGGCTTAAACGTGCCCCACTGGGGCTGTTTTCTTCTGCTAAGGCATCACAGAGAGAGGATTTCTGATTAATCCATCTTGTTGCTGAAGTGGAAGAACTGTTACTACTGAAGGTGAAAGCCTAAACATTTGACCCCTCTGGCAGTTACATGCAGTACTGTGTGTCTTTGCTTGTGTGTATGTGTCTGTGTGTACTCAAGGGGATACTTATCTCTGTGTGTATCTCTGTCCAGAAATCTGGGTATATGTCTATGGATAATCTAGCTCATTTAAAAAAAAATCTGTGAAAATAAAGCCAAGTGAAATGCTCTGACCTTAACATAATTGCTGTTTTCTGGTCATATAAAAAACACTGACCTATACCATCCAAGTGGAAGTGCTAAGGTACCTACAGTACTATACCAGTGTGGGTTAAACTGTAATAAAGCTTGTCTTTATATTAGGAATGAGGACTTTGTTGATTGTCGATTGACACTTAAAGAACACTTATATAGTAAACTACCTGACTATACAAACAATATAAAGAATTTGAGGGGAAATGAGTAAGAGAGAAGCGACAAGATAGCATGAACATACTATATATGGAGAGGAAATAAGCTTCAGCTTAAACTTAAACTTTGTTTAGGACTTTTTTATGTCATGCATGTTAGATGTTTTATATAATGTCAAGGACAGTGTTCACATGGCAGGAGTGTTTTGTTGTTTTGTTGTGTTGTGAGTGGAGGCCATTCTAACTAAATTAACACAAACTTAAATTTGTATACAAAACTGCCAAATGTAATGAATAATTTGGGGTCAAAAAGAAAGTAAATAGACAGAAGAAGAAGGAAAAATACGTGACATATTCATAAACAGTATTTATTGTGTTCTGTACTATAATGTGCACATATGCGCGCCACTGTACTACAGCAGACATACACTGCTGTCATATAGCAATCTACTGTCTTCTTCATCTACAGTAGGTGTAACTTTATGAGCCCAAGTCCTGAAACAGGTGAAGCCAGTTGTCCAAATCCCACTCCTGTTTTCTGCTTGGATGGACTGTAATTTCCCAGGTTTTGGAAAGCAGGATATGCTGCCCTGCACACAGGAAAACAGGCCTGATGTGCACTTAGTCCCTGTATGTGGGCAAGAGATAAAGGACATGCACACTCACACACACACAAACCTCCTACTTCCTGAAGAAACAATCAAAAAGCTGCCATAATAGCTCTTACCTGTAAGAAATATAACCGCAATACTTTCATGCCATAGGGTCACACACCATTGCACTCCCCTGATAATGCCTGGCCTCTATAAATTGTTATTTCACATTCATAATTGTCCAGTTATCTATGATTGCAGCACTCTCCTCCTATGACACAGAAACAGTACGTCCCTTTGCATCTATCATTTGGTTTCTCATACAACTATTTAGACTGATAGGTTTTGAAAATGCATCTTCACATGTAAGAAAACTTCAAATAAAGCGAACAACAAGAAAACTGCTTTGAAGCTCTTTTTTAAGGTGCAGTTCAAAGAGATCTTCCTTAAAGTAAACAGTTCTTTTTTTTTTCCAGTTTTTAAGTCTTCCTTCCTTCAGCTCAGGATCATTCCGCACTGAGAGTTGTGTCACTATCCTGCTGTCCTTCAAGAAACCCCTTTAAACCCCTGCAGACATACTGCTGTGCCCCTGCTCCCAGATAACCTGATTAAACAGTGAGCACCCTGTTGCTCAGCCTCAGGCATTATTACTGCTAATTCAGCCTGTCCACCACCTGCTGAGCCACATGCCACAACCCCTTATGCACTCTGCCTTTGTACTGGGGCAGCTCCACGTTCACTTGTAGAGACTGGATACAGCAACCACCAATAATGGCTACTAATATCGTTGCCTTGAGCCACACACAAGTAAATAAAGTAAGAAGAGACATTGCTAAGCCAAATAAAAGTATTATATACTCACTCCTATGTCAGCTTAAAGTCATTTAAGCTTGAACAAAATGATCAACCTTTTAAATTTAGAAAAAAACATAGCATTCAGCAAAAAAACATTTATTGTGGCAATAATGTATAACTTTAGACACATTGTACAGCAGACTTTACCTGTATTTGAGGAGAATATAGGCTAATTTGTACAGCATTAGGTTAAATTCAGGATGTCTCAGTAATGTTTTTTTTTTTCTTTTTTGGCCCATGATCTCGATCGACATCCTCAGGTCTAGGCCAACCTAATACCTAACAACATGGCACATCCAGCCAGTGTGCACTTATCCTAAAGTAAAATCAAATCGAACTACAAAATAAGCAATGGAAAATATTTTATTTGTCTGAAACAGTGTGACTACTAAATTTGGCACAAGCTATTTTTGATAAACCTTTTCTTTCAGTTGCCAGTGTTTCTGGTTCAAAACTATGATGATGATATTGATTTATTAATTTATTATTGTCATGTTTTAATACTTAAAATGCCTAGTGCTTTACTTTTACATCCATCCATTTTCCTCCGCTTATCAGGAACCGGGTCGCGGGGGCAGCAGTCTAAGCAAAGATGCCCAGAGTTCCCTCTCTCCAGACACTTCCTCCAGCTCCTCCGGGGGAATGGCGAGGCGTTCCCAGGCCAGCCGAGAGATATAGTCCCTCCAGCGCGTCCCCGGCCTTCACCGGGGCTTCCTTCTG
>NW_018127939.1:524466-548007 GCF_001952655.1 Monopterus albus
AAAAAAAAAAAAAAAGAAAAACACTTTTACTTAAAAGGCAAACACGTTATCCTTGCTGACGGTCAGGTCCAATTATGGAAAGGCTTGACAAACAGTATTTACTATTAATAATTACAGTAATAATGTAACTGTGATATACTGTATGACATCCAGTAGATTAATATAATAATTTGTCATAAATAATGCAAAATGAGCACACTGTGCTATATGTTGTGTCGTATTTGCTGTTTGTCACTGCCTTCCTGTAGAAGCTCAAAATATGCTGGCAGTCTATTTAAAATTAACTGTACTGTACCATTGTTCAGTCCTGAGTACAAGGAACATTTATCTTCTAAGGACAAACATAAAACATTGTGACACAAACAGCAGCAGACAAGAAAGCCTAGATTTCCATCCACCTTCCAAACAGTACGTTTAGTGCCAGACAAAAGGACATCGAATTATACCTTTTTTCCTTTTTTTTCTTTTTAATTTTGGGGGCGGGGGGCAATTTTGAACCATGATACACCAGGGAGAGCCTTTGTGACTCTTTCAGCGCCTTTCAGAAGCAGGATTATTTTTTATCTTGCCAGACAGCCAGCTAAATGGAAGATCTTTTTTTTATCATTTCCTATCTTCTCTATATTTTTAACTCAGTCACTCTTTCTCACCCTTTCATTCAGTCGTCTCCCTCCAAAGACCATCTACTAATACTGTATCTTCTTTGACATTCCAAGGGCCTCTTTTCTTTTGATGTAATGAGGAATCAGATCGGTGACTTCAGGAAAAGAGACAGAAGAAGAAATCCACACAATCCACCTCTCCAAGAGCAGCTGTGTTTACTGAAGAGCACATTGCCATTTTTTTTAAATAATGTGCCATTTTTGACACATTCATTGTGATGCCGACTAATAAGATAATCACTTTTCAAATCTATAACAGTGGCTTTAAAACTAAAATTGACTGCAATGAATACACAGTAGGTCTGGTTGTTGAAACTTGATTTACAGTACATGAAGAGTTGATGTATGCTGAGAGATAATTTTCAGTTAGTCTCCACTGATGTCTAAGATACACCTTAGTAAGTAATGTCACATATTATACAGAGGCACAAGGTCCACATTAGAAGGGGGTTGGGGTGAATGGCTAGTAGGCATGAGATGATATAATGTTTTCTCAACATGATTTGATTCCAACACAATACAGTTAAAAATACAATGACAATAGTGTATGAGTAGCAGCGGGAATGCTTGTATTTTTCCCCTTTCCTAGTACTGGTTTGATTATGTAAAGAACAACAAGATACTGTATACTGACTTACATTCTGTTAGTTATATCTTATTTACAACAAATATGAAGTCACTGGTGTATGGAGACCACATGATATACATCACTAGAGAAAACAATACAAATTGCGACATTTTTGAATTGCGATATATTGAATTTCAATATATTGTCCCATCCCTAATGGCTAGGTACTCAAAAAAACAGGACTTTGTCTCAGGAGAGCCAAGTCCGATTCCAGTGTGTGGCTTGTGTTTTTCAATAATTTTTGTTCTAATGTGATTTTTTTGCCTAAAAGTGACCAAATAGTTTTCCCCTAAACCTAACCAAGTAGTTTTGTGACAAAATGCAATGAAACCAAGATGACAGAGTTCCAGTAGCTTGCTGCCACCTAATGTGTCTATGGTTGTTTTCGTGTTGACAGAGATCTGTAAAAGTTGGTAGTGTCATGTATGAAGTTGTTAGTGTTGGCAGAAATGTTGCAATTCCTCCCATTACAGTGTAAGTGCTATGTAATCAAATGCCCCTATGGGTCATATGAAAGGGAAAGGACAAACGACCATATGGGTTATAAAGGTTGGAGGACTTGTTGCACCACGTAGTTGTTGAGCCATTCAAGTCTTGACCAAACCGGTGGGCCAGTGTTGCCATCTCTATAGAGTGCATTGGGGCTTTTGGTTTAAATGTTTTGGCTTTAATGTAATAAAGGTTCCACTTTGCAAAAAATGTAACCTTCAGCAGAAAACTTTTACCCATTCCCAGTTGGTCTTTCTATATCTCAGAGAGCTATGGTGAGAGTATGAAACATGCTTGACAGATGTGCTTCCTTTTTCACAACCTGCCTCCATGGCTTAATTTCATTGGTTTAGAATTATTCAAGTTTCTGAGGGCAGACAGAGCAGATGTGTGAAGGACTGGTGGAATAACATCCTCTTTTCCCTGTGGATGTTTCTAAGGGAAGCCGATGCCTGGAGGTCTAAGCTTTGAAATGAATAGAGTAAAAAGTGAAATTCTTTTGAGATAGTGAGGGGAAAAACATCCCTCTGTTGTTATCACATCTTGCAGTACCATAAGAAGGACTTTCAAATTTGAAAAGAAGACTGAAAGATATTTCTTCACAACTATACAGCCTGTGACACAACAATGTGCAATTAAGTTGTTTCTGTCATGTTGCCTTTGTGATTTTAACACCATGAAAATATAATGTGCTAACAGACTTCTGTGAAACAGAGTGTAATTTCCAATACACTGTGGTCTGTTTCATTATCCCTGTTTGAGCTCTAATGGTCATTGGCAACTCACCACCATGATTAGGCTGTCATGGTTTGTTCTTTTACACATATTTGATGCCTCTGCCCCACTCTGTGTTCCTCTGTTTCTGCATATTCCAAACTGATCTGGCCCATCAAACCAATTTTGCTGAAGCTGCAATGCAAACCAGGTCAGTGAGATTCACATCGATCAGATTATGTCCCCCTTTCAGTGTGCAGGGCAGAGCATTGAGAAGAGTTTAAGGGAGGGCAATCGCTCCCTCCTGGGGACTGTCTGAACTGTGTCAGGGCAGGACCGGGTATTGCAGGGTGCAGCGCAAGCTACTGATAAAGACTGAGCCACAGAGTGTTTGGGAGGTGCTGGGTGCAAGTCACCTCTGAGCTTCTGCAGAGCAGTTTCACTGGGATCTTGAAAAAAGGACAGGCAGGCACAGTCCTTTGAATTCATCTCCCCAGCAAAGGGACTTGCTACTTGAATGGCTCAGGAGGAGATGAATGTTGAGTGAATTTGAAATGAGGCAATGGCACTGGAGGCAGTGGCGACACTTCCATATGCATGACTCTGCCCTTTTTCACTGCTTCTCCTTTTACTCTTCTTATTCTTGTCTGTGTTTAAGACAGTGATAAAAGATCCCCAGCTCAGCTACCTTTTCCTTTACTTTTGCCACAATAAGCCAAGAGCGCAATTGACAGGAGCTTCAGCTCACACCTCTGGCAACATCCCTCCCCAGTAATCAACCGAGCTTCTCATCTGGGCACAAAGGCCTTTCAAGACTGAAGAATGGTAGAAGGTATGCCTGGAGGAAGAGGAGAGGATATGGAGAGAGAGGAGCACAATAATTTGAATTTAAATTGAAATAAGCTGAGTTAAACAATGGCTTATTATGGTTATTATTATTATATAGTTTTTTTTAAAGATGGCTCTCCTCGGAGTCGGGTGTTTCTTTTTAGTCTCTTTTTTGCTTATTTGTGCCATGTTAAAGCAACAGTAAATCATTGTGAGTGCAGTTTATGCAGAATATGCAGAGATTGTGAGTGACTACAGCAGCTGGTGCACATCCATATGTGCACCAGCTAGAATGGTGCGTGTTTTCCCCAACCAAAAACCATGGTTTAATAAGGATATCAGGAAAAGATGAGAGGCTTTTAAGTCAGGGGACTAAGCGGAGTACGGGAAAACTCGGTATGAACTACAGAAGTCCATCAGAGCTGCAAAAAGGGCATACTTCCAAAAACTGGAGAGCTACTATATGAATAACAACATGCGCAGTATGTGGCAGGGAATCCAGGCAGTCACAAACTACAGGAACAAATCAACAAACACAGCGCCCCAGGATGCCACCCTCCCAGACAGCCTCAACAACTTCTATGTGAGGTTTGACAGGATGAATACAGACACCCCTCAAAATTCCCCTGCGACCTGGGGCACACTGTTTTTCAGGTGACGCACACACAGGTCTTGAAGGCCCTAAAATAGGTAAACCCCCATAAGGTGGTGGGACCAGACGGTGTCCCCCCCTAGAGTGTGGGGATCAACTAGCTAGTGTGTATACAGACATCTTCAACCTGTCTTTAACCCAAGCAGTAGTTCCTCGCATTTTCAAAAAATCCATTATCATACCGGTCCCTAAGACGTCAGACACATCCACTCTGAAAGACTTCAGGCCAGTGGCGCTCACATCAGTCACCATGAAGTGCTTAGAGAAACTGGTCCTCACACACATTAACCACATGGTCCCGGACACTGTAGACCCTCTTCCAGTTTGCCTATCACCCCAATAGATCAGTGGATGATGCAGTGGCTCTGGCTTTATTCCATACCCTGAAACACCTGGACAACAGCAGACTAAGTGTTCTTTCTGGCTTTTGACTGGAGGAGAGCTGCACAAGAATTCCTATATGCCTAGACTGTCTGTTTTTGCATAAATGGCAAATAAAAATCTTGACTTTGTGGGGAGAGTTCTTTTTCTTTTGAAAAGAGAAGACTAATAAAAAGATATATATTTCACTCTGTGAAATTTATTATGCATTAACATATCAAAATTAGCATGTGCACATGGATCTTCACTGTTTAGGCAAAACAGAAAAGACTGTCCTCAACTTATCGGTATACAATATTTGTATGAAAAGGTGCTACTATCTAATTGGTACCACTGTTGGGGAGAAGCCATGGTTTAGACTTAACTCTCCCATGATTGGTCCTTCAGTCCGTCCGTCCTCCAATCGTCCTCTCTGCTCCAATGGTCGTGAACAGCGCCCTAAAAAGGGGAGGAATACCTATACTGTCCTAATTCCTGCATAGACACTCACTTCTTCCTTTGTTTCCAACTAACCGCTCCATTTTAGGCATTGCTTTCCGGTTCCAATTAAAACTGCTTTGCCTCTCTCTCTGTGTGTGTGTGTGTGTGTGTGTAATGGTTCTACCTTTGAGGTTTTCTCCTCTTCCTGGCTTCAGATCTAATAAAAACCTTAACTAATTCTATTCATATCTACTTAAACATAAAAATCACCCTAACAACTTGAGTGACTTGATATTTCAGAGTAAAGTGTGGTTGTTCTTATTTACTCAAACAGTTCAGTTCCTTATATTTCTGTCTCTTGTACAGTATGAGGTCTGACCATATAGTACAAGTAAATGATGTTTCTCAGCAGAGGTGTATCAGAGTGCACCTATGATGTAAAGGTGTGGCTCATTTCGAGGACTAGGGACATAGGCAGAATAGTAATCTGGACATTCTGTCAGGTGCCAGAGTGGCCAGTCACCTTGCGGCCTTCAAACCTACTGACCATAACATACACAACTTAGGTTAGCATTGTAGCAACTGGTGATGTGTGCCCCATGATATCTTCCAAGGCTTTCAGGACTATGACAGAAACACATTAATATAATAATGTGTTTCTTGAAGTTTAAATACTACACCTGGTGTGAATTTATGCTGTATCGTGGCTGTAGGTCACTCCCATTACTACAAATAGATATAACAGATGCATTGCATCCTTGGTAAATTGAGCAACGGAAGAAAAATATTTTACTGCCTTATAATTTGTTTTAGTTATCATTCTGAAAGGCTATCAGCAGCTACTGGAAACTTTTAAATTGGAATATTTTCTTACATGTTACTCAATGTGTGAGTCTCCATTTTAAATAAGTCAATTCACCCTAAATTTTGATACAACAATGGATCATTCCATTTATATTACTGGTTGTTTTGCAGGCCACATGCTTCACTGATGACTGGATCTTAAAGCACTTACAGGAATGTGTTTGAATTTCAACCAGATTGTGTGAATATTCTTTTCCTCACATGGAGAAAAAATGCAATGGAGCGTTGTTCTGCTGTGCTCCAGCAGCACTACAACTATGCTTGCAGTTAGACACCTTACATGGATGAGGATATACTGTTGTAGCAAAAACAATAGAAGATGTTCATTATGTAGCATCCATCTAAAATATATTTACCATTGCAGATTCACAATAATAATCATGTGAGCAACACTTGATTAATAAGTGAAACCATCACTCCCACCCCCCACCCTTGGAGAAGTGTCAGTGGTGAGATAAAATAGAGAGTTCGGTGAGATAAAATAGGTCTGTTCAAGCTTCTCCACAGGAGTGAGACTGACAACTGCAATATTAACAGACAATGTGGCCTTACTGTGAGTCATAGATGTACATTTTGTAGGCGTGGCCAAGCTAGCCAATAACACAGAGGTAACAATCACAGAATTTACCATTGCAACTCTGGCACAAGCAAGGCCCATCTTCTTCAATTTTCCCCGTCCTAAATGATTAAATGAAATCACCTGCCCTTCTTGCAGACATAGATGCAAATTTTCAACTTGAGGAAATATTTAGCTATGATACATATGTGATAGATACAAAACAGCCTTATCATTTCACTAACAGGCAAATGATGAGCCATGTGAGGAATGCAGTGCTTGGGTATGACTGAAACTCCCTCCACTAAACAACACACACACATTGTCTATGTCATCATAATTGGCTGCTCAGTCAATAACTTAGTGAATAGAATAATTAAATTTAAAGCATAGTGTACCTCTAAACAAGTTTAAACAATTCTATATACACTATATATTTTACTATTCAGTTGGAACTACTTCCTTATTTAAGTTTGACTATTAAATTCTGCAGTTGGTGGTTTCCTGGAGGTGGTAATGACTGATGACAGTGATGTGTACAGCATGTGCAGTATTACTTATACATGCTATATGTTGGCGGCTGATTTGGTCTCAGAAGACCTTATTTCATATGCTTTCACATACTAGTAGACAGTATCCCTATATTTTCTGAAAATCATGCATTCACTTTTATCATTTTAAGTCTGTCTTTCACAGACCCTATCATATGCAAACTTTCATTATGCAGAGCTCAAAGAGGAGTGGAAGGGTGCTGAGGTGAAAATCTGCACACACACCCAACCACTGAGGACTAGTGTGGATCCTTTATACACAAGGACAAAAGGAGCTATTAGAGGAGACGTATCAGTGCCAGGATGAGTGTAGAGGGAGTAAAAGTATACTGCTTTTACCAAGTGTTAGTCTTGCTTGTTTTTGGTTCTGCTCGTAGAATCAGATCTTAAATATATCATAAATTAATGAAAGGAGAAAGAAAGGCAACTGTCCCAGTTCCATGTCTCATGCTAAGATGTGCCATTCACTCACCGGCCACTTTATTAGGTACGCCTGTGCAATTGCATGCAATTCAATGCAACACTTAGGGCTTAACATCTGTGTTTATGAAGCTCAAAATGTTTCAGTTTTTGGTGAAATTGTTATAAATGTATACAGTGCCTTGCGAAAGTATTCGGCCCCCTTGAACTTTGCGACCTTTTGCCACATTTCAGGCTTCAAACATAAAGATATAAAACTGTAATTTTTTGTGAAGAATCAACAACAAGTGGGACACAATCATGAAGTGGAACGAAATTTATTGGATATGTCAAACTTTTTTAACAAATAAAAAACTGAAAAATTGGCCGTGCAAAATTATTCAGCCCCCTTAAGTTAATACTTTGTAGCGCCACCTTTTGCTGCGATTACAGCTGTAAGTCACTTGGGGTATGTCTCTATCAGTTTTGCACATCGAGAGACGGAAATTTTTGCCCATTCCTCCTTGCAAAACAGCTCGAGCTCAGTGAGGTTGGATAGAGAGCGTTTGTGAACAGCAGTTTTCAGTTCTTTCCACAGATTCTCAATTGGATTCAGGTCTGGACTTTGACTTGGCCATTCTAACACCTGGATATGTTTATTTGTGAACCATTCCATTGTAGATTTTGCTTTATGTTTTGGATCATTGTCTTGTTGGAAGACAAATCTCCGTCCCAGTCTCAGGTCTTTTGCAGACTCCATCAGGTTTCCTTCCAGAATGGTCCTGTATTTGGCTCCATCCATCTTCCCATCAATTTGAACCATCTTCCCTGTCCCTGCTGAAGAAAAGCAGGCCCAAACCATGATGCTGCCACCACCATGTTTGACAGTGGGGATGGTGTGTTCAGGGTGATGAGCTGTGTTGCTTTTACGCCAAACATAACGTTTTGCATTGTTGCCAAAAAGTTCGATTTTGGTTTCATCTGACCAGAGCACCTTCTTCCACATGTTTGGTGTGTCTCCCAGGTGGCTTGTGGCAAACTTTAAACGACACTTTTTATGGATATCTTTAAGAAATGGCTTTCTTCTTGCCACTCTTCCATAAAGGCCAGATTTGTGCAGTATACGACTGATTGTTGTCCTATGGACAGAGTCTCCCACCTCAGCTGTAGATCTCTGCAGTTCATCCAGAGTGATCATGGGCCTCTTGGCTGCATCTCTGATCAGTCTTCTCCTTGTGTGAGCTGAAAGTTTAGAGGGACGGCCAGGTCTTGGTAGATTTGCAGTGGTCTGATACTCCTTCCATTTTCCATTTCAATATTATCGCTTGCACAGTGCTCCTTGGGATGTTTAAAGCTTGGGAAATCTTTTTGTATCCAAATCCGGCTTTAAACTTCTCCACAACAGTATCTCGGACCTGCCTGGTGTTCCTTGTTCTTCATGATGCTCTCTGTGCTTTAAACGGACCTCTGAGACTATCACAGTGCAGGTGCATTTATATGGAGACTTGATTCCACACAGGTGGATTCTATTTATCATCATTAGTCATTTAGGTCAACATTGGATCATTCAGAGATCCTCACTGAACTTCTGGAGAGAGTTTGCTGCACTGAAAGTAAAGGGGCTGAATAATTTTGCACGGCCAATTTTTCAGTTTTTTATTTGTTAAAAAAGTTTGAAATATCCAATAAATTTTGTTCCACTTCATGATTGTGTCCCACTTGTTGTTGATTCTTCACAAAAAATTACAGTTTTATATCTTTATGTTTGAAGCCTGAAATGTGGCAAAAGGTCGCAAAGTTCAAGGGGGCCGAATACTTTCGCAAGGCACTGTAAATTCAATTATATGTTTATTATTGAAGTCACAGTTAAAGGTGGTATTCTATTGGACTACATTATATTCAGAGGTGTTCCTAATATTCTCACCTTGTCATCTACAGTATGTAGCTGGGGAGGACAAAAATAGAGGGACATCTCTAAATATAATGTAGTCCAGTACAACAGCTCTTGGAGGGATCTACAAGAAGAACACATTATTGCGAACAGGGAAAAGGTGCAGCCTATCAAAAGTGATGATTTTTCACAGCCGACAAGTTCAGTCATATTTAATCAAAAGGAAGTTCTATGTCAACAGTGTCCAGAAGCGCAGTTGACTGCTCTGGGCTCAGAGGCATCTGGGACGGACCATCACACAGTGGAAACATGTACTGTGGTTAGATGAATTGGTATTTCAGGTCTGTATTGGAAGGAATGGACGCAGTGTACTCCGGACCAAAGATGAAGAGGACCTTCCAGACTGTTAGCAGCAACAAATCCAAAAGCCAGGGTCTGTCATGGTCTGGTGTTGTGTCAGTGCCCTTGGTAAAGGTCACTTACATTTCTGTGATGGCTCCATTAATGCTGAAATATACTGAGAGATTTTGGAGCAACACAAGCTGCCTTCAAGACGACATCTTTTCCATGGATGCCCATGCATATTTCAACAAGACAATGCAAAGCCCCATACTGCACACATTACCAAGGCCTGGCTGTGGAGGAAAGAGGTGCAAGTGTTGGACTGGCCTGCCTGTAGTCCCAGCCTGTCTGCAGTAGAGAATGTGTGGCACATTTCAAAAAGGAAATTGCATCAATGATGACCCAGGTCTATTGCACACCTTAAGATTTGATTGCAGGAAGAATGGGACAGAATGACACCTGACACACTTGGTGTCCTCAGTTTCTAAATGCATTTTAAGTGTTGCGAAAAGGAACAGCAACATCACACTGTCGTAAATGTTTTACTGTGCCAACTTTCTTGGAATGTGTTGCAGGCATCAGAATTGAAGTGAGTGTTTATTTTGAACAAAGAATAAAATTGATGAGGTATCACATCACGTAATGTGCTGCTATATTGTTTTCAATGTAATACAGGACAAAGCTGATTTACAGAGCACTGTTTTCAGTTTTAGTTTTGATTTTACATGCCATCCCAACTTTTTCAGATTTGGGGTTGTAAATGTTTTAGAGTTGGAGCACTTCCAAGGCTTGAGTGGGCATGAAACTCTGGTTCAAATTATCAGTACAAAAGCCTAAACACTGGGGTTTTATTCAACATTATGTTGTTTGAATATTGAAGAAAGAAAGAACATGTCTGTGTGCAGTCCTTCTCTTTCAGATGGTTAGAAAAATCCAAATACAAGCTACACCTTATATAAGGTCAATTTCTGACTATGCATCAGTCTTGGATGAATAGCAACTATAGCACTGATTTTAAGAAAAGAAAAGAAAAAAAGTATTTTTTTAAAATTGGCTACATCTCTGATCCACCCTTCCACAGTACTGGCTGCTGAGGTTTGTGGATATTGTAATATTTAGTTGAAACAAGTTCACTAAAACAGATGATTGTTGTTATCACATTACCTGAGAGTCAAAACTCAATCCAATTCACCTTATATCCTAGTGTAGTGTAATGTTTTTGCATGCAATTTTTTTCATGTTTTCAGTGTGAATACCCAAAATACTGTACAGTATGTTGTATGGAAGTGATGACATTTATTATTATTAGATAGTATTCAGTATAATTCAAACAAAGCCATGCAAATTCAATGCAAAGTCAATTGCTCATGCTTGTCTTTAAAGGAGCACACCATTTTCTTTGCTTTGTGACAGAATATGTTTTTGATACAAATGAGAGCAGGTTTTTGCTCCATTATTTGTATAGATGATCTCACACTAGGCACCTTTTGTTCTTATTACAGGTTAGACATGCAGAGAAAAAAGCTGAATGTGAGCATGTGTTAATGTGTAAGTGAGCAAAGATGTATACATTTGCTTGTTGGGACAGGACAGTTATTTATTTATTTATTTTGCTACGCAGATTCTTCTATGCTTGTTATAGCCATATAGTATGTCTTTTAGCATTTATGTGTGTGTGTGTGTGTGTGTGAGCAGTTCATTGCATAGGATGCAAACACATGCTGGGTTGAGAACACCATTAGTTGAGAGTCAGCGCTTCTGCAGCATAGAGACCGAAGGGAAAATGGCCCCGCTCATGAAAAGCCTCTCATGGTATAGTCTCAAGGCGTTGAGAGAGAAAAGGAGGTTGCAGTGATATATGAAACCATTAGGCTTCTAACACACTTAGTTCAGCTGCATGTGCGCCATTACTGCCATTACACTATAAGCTCCAGACTCCATGGAGATGAAGAGATAGGATGACAAAGGAAGAGGAAGACAAAAGGTCTGAGATAGTGGGAGAGGAGTGGGATGACCTGTGTGATAGAGACGTTGTATGATGTCATGCATTACTGATAGGAAAAGGAAAGGCTGGTAATGTGATGGCCCAGATAAAGGAGGAACTTTTCCCGCTCACTCGCTCTTTCTCAGATGAACCTCCACAGTACTGCTTGAGTGCTAATAAATGAAGTGATCTCTTTAGCCAACGATTAAGACTGAAATGGAGGTAATGTCATTACATCAGGTGTCTTTATAGGATATACAGTAGATTGCTGACTTCATAGGGCGCGGCCTCAACTGCAGATAGGATTGCTTTGTGTCAGTCAGCACTAGCAACATCCACCCTAATATGTGTCCAGTCACAAGCACTCTGATGTGCAGTTTTGAATAATGTGCATGTGGTATTTTTCCTGGTCAACAGCCTCTATTAATTCATTGTACCCAAATGTGCTGCATATCACACTCAAAAAGTGATACCACATTCTTTCTGAGGCATGGATTGGTACTCTATGGTCTCAGTAAACAAAAAGGAACAGTGCTGAGAAAACCTTTCTTAAAAACCATATGGTTTCATTTGGAAGGAAGCCATTTAAATTAAATTAACATTATTAATGAATTCAGGTAGAAAATATGTTTTGAATGCTCCCACTGATGATCAGGAAAGCACTCTGCATGAAGTGGAGCTGCAGAGCTGCAGCTTTTTTTTCCATGCTTCCACTGCGTTTTGGCATCTGACCAGCCACTTGCCTAGGGCAAGTGAAGCTCAGCAAGAGAAACAAGTGTGTTGTGTTGAACCTGAAACTATTTCTGTCTCCACTGTAGAGGAAATTGTGGAAATTATATGAAATCCATTATGAAGCATTTATAAATCAAGTGTAATGTTAATCAAAAGCTGCTTTTCATCTTTGATTCTGATTAAACTATTATTAAGACTCCTACAGTAGAGAGAAGAAAGTCTTCCTCTGACCTGTGTGTTCAGTGTTACTGTCTCGCTGGCATCTTTGTTAAGAGTTTGATAAAGGAAATCTAAGGCTACAGTTTTCTCTACACAAGGATGTTATATCTACATGTTTTGATAGCAAGACTATAAATAGGAAGTGCTCTTGTTTTACTTTGCTGATGACTGATTTTTGAATGCACTGAGCCCTTTCATGAAAATCTAATCTCGTGTTCTTGACTTGATTATTTTAATTTTTCCATAACACTACCTAAAAATTGTGGCAACAATGCCACAACAACATTGCAAGTACTATGAGTCAGTTATTAATACAGAGAATATCTTTAGCTCTATGTACATGTCTGTTTATATCTTTAGGCAAGGTGACCGTGCGCCTCCAGGGATGGTCATGTCAGTCAGCCATTTCACGTCAGGACAGCTCTTGGGTGGACTGGCATGAAACTTTGTACAGACATCCATCGTCCCTAGAGGGTGAATCCTGTTGAGTTCAGTGACCCCCTGACTTTTCCACTAGCGCCATCATAACATTTATGGTTTTCAGTAAAATGTCTCAACTACTATTGGATTGATTGCCATGAAATTTGGTTCAGACATTCATGTACCGCTCAGGCTGAACTGCAATAACTTTTAATAACTTGTTATAACTAGTGCTGATTTCCATCAGTGTCAACACATTACAATTTTATTTTGTCAAATACTTGTAACAACACACCCAACAATCTTAGCTGTACTTTGTGTTTAATCCAGGTTAGCTCCACTAAGATGGTAAATATTATGTCCTGTAATAGTAAAAAAATCCATTAATCAGTTTGTCATTTCTGCTAAAATGACATTTATCCTTGTTAAGCAAAGTCTTTGAAATGTTCTAGTGTGTCAGAGTTCACTTATATTGTATTAGAGACTTGTGACTTGTACTTTTAAGTTAAGTTATATTTGCCACCTTACACAACACAATAATGAACTACTGTTTTTTTTTCTTTCAAGATGAATGTGTTAATGCTATATTTGCATTTAAGTAGTATAGTACAGACAGGTTAAAAAATAAGATGGGCTGACCAAATAATCCCATTCTGGATTAACTGTTGCTCGTTTGCTGAATGGATATTATGCATATCTAAGATGGTGTGGTCCCCTATGTGAGCAGGGAGGATGACTAGGGATACTGCAGAGTAGGGAGAGGCAGAATGCATAAACATGTGAAGGGGGCCAATGAAAGATGGAGTGAAAGAGGTAGAGATGAGCCATTTTGACAGACGATCTGTATAATCCATATACTGTGCATGTACCTGTAAGTGCCTTTAAAGGAATCCTGACAGTCATAAGAACACAATATTGTCAAGTTTAATGGGGAGTAAGTAATCTTTCAACCCAGTCTCAAAGCAAAATGTATAAGAGCTACACTGATCCACAATGCAAAATGTACCAGTTAATTAAATTAAGCCTCCTGTGTGTGTGTGTGTGTGTGTGTGTGTACACTGACCATATTCCAGCCCAGTTGTGACATGGTAACATCTTTCTGGCAGCAAAAATGAAAGAAAATGGTTAACTTTAGTCACAGAAACTACATGGTTAAAGTTAAGAAAAGAACCTGGGTTGGGTCAAAACACTCAAATTGAAAAACACTCACATGAAAAAAAAAAACTTTAATGGACACTAACTGTTATCTTACTGATCCACACTCCAGTCCAGTGCTGCCATGTCGTTGTTTGCCAACTGCCATAAAACGAAAGAAGAGGAACCCAAAGGAGGACATTAGGCTGCATTACAAAAAAATGTTGCCAAAATTTTACAGGTGTTGTGACACTACATTTTCCACTATGAACCAACATAGCTATGTTACATTTTCATGTGAGACTTGGCTGAATTTTTATGCAAAATAGCACCAATGTATACTGTAGATGTTCAGGCTGAGTTATTGGCATGGCTAGTGTTAAAACCCAAACTGTTCTGTAACAACAAATATTAATAAACTAAATCGGTAGGTACTTTAAAGGTCAGGAACCAATAATTTCATTACTGTAAACCAGAATAATTGCCAACCACTGAAAATAAAGCAACTGTGTTAATCTGTCTTAAGACAAATGTTGCAAATAAAGCTAGTCCATTTTTAACCATGGCTGTTTTTTCAGGACTGGTGGGATGTGTTTGTAGCAGGATGCACACTGGCAGAATTTGAACCAGCCACCTACAGTGTTATGGAGATAATCATAAATAAAAGTTAAACATCCAGAACACTACTGTCATTTTGGAGAATAAACTCTTTCATCTTTTCATCCCCACAGCTTGAAGTATCAACAACAGACTTCACTGGAAATGTTGTCGATGGACCGACCTTACTACAGATCACTGTCATTGACCAAAATGACAACCGCCCCATCTTCAGAGAGACACGCTACACAGGAGAGGTGCTCGAGGGGTCCCCTACAGGTAAATGGCATTGTTATACTGAATGACTCTGGAGAGAACTGGGCTCTTATTGGACTTAGCTGAGCAGCAATATCACATGCACTATGATTACTGCACTTGAGTTGCCCCATGATCTGAGGTGGGGTGAGGTGGTGTTGATGATAGTTACATTTGTGTCCTGACCTGGGTGGTTTCAATGTGTATAGGTGAAGATAGAGTCAAACACTTATTGCACATCTTAGCAATGAAATCACTTGAAGTCCAGCATCTTTAATGAAAGCAGATTTTACAAGATCTCATCACTTACATTATAATTTTATATATTTCAGTGATATCACAAAAAAATGTGGTAGTTTGAAACACAGGAATACTGTATTCACTGCTACCTCCCCTTCACTCCCCCACATGTCCTTTACAGAAGCACTACTATAAAAGGGGCTGAAGGCAACATAAGGGCTGAATCTCAAAGTCCTCCCTAAGGTCTTAGGGCAGAGACACACCAAGCCGATGGTCGGCCAAAGATGAACGTCTGTCAGAGCTTGTCCTCCTGGTGTGTCCCACACTGCTGGCACTAGTCAGTCCCTGTCAGTGGTTTTTGGGCCAATTTCACACGTTGAATTGGCATCAGTGGTCGGGCCTCACTGGTGAGAGAGGCCACTCTGATTGGCTGTTGAGCTTAGTGAATCAAGGCACGAGAAGAGAACAGTTAAGGAAAGTTCTTCAGCCTCTCGCTGTAGTATCCATGATTTCACCCATTTAGAGCAGTTTCAGTTTGTTTTTCACCTCCACAAACTCCTTTATTCTTCCATAACCAAAAGACCAAGGGCAGAGAATGGCAATGTCATTTAGAACTTCTTATCAAGCATATTCACAATTAGAAGTAGATATAACTAGCTGTTTTGAATGAGCTGGTTTGTTTATAGCTTATACTTCAATATTCTAGCTCTTTTTTCCTTTTCTGAATGGCAAATACAGATACCACTAACTGCTGGTAGGGGGAGTTATTTCTGTCATGCAGGCGCAAAACGTACGTGCTAGTTGGCTGTTTGTTATAATAACTACCAATTCAGCATCTGAACTGATAGTTTTTATAATTTACAAGCAACAAAGCGGGTGATACTAAAACAGTCACTAGCATTTATGTAGAGCTGTGATTTATATTCCACAGACGAGCAGCTATCATCCTGTGTGTGTTTAAAAACTATTCTCTTTTCCAGTGAATGTGTAATGGTGGCATATAGATCCATGAAAAGGAGAGGAAAAACTCAGAGCATCATGCCCCCCCCCAGCAGCCTAGGCCTATAGCAGCATAACTAAGGGAAGGCTCAGGGTCACCTGATCCAGCCCTAACTATACGCTTTATCAAAAAGGAACATCTTAAGTCTAATCTTAAGGGTAGAGAGGGTGTTTGCTTCTCGAACTGAGGCTGGCAGTTGGTTCCATAGGAGAAGAGCTTGATAGGTAAAGGCTCTGCCTCCCATTCTGCTTCTGTGGACTCTAGGAACCACAAGTAAACCTGCACTCTGAGAGCAAAGTGTCAGGATCGGCACGTGATGCAGCCGAATATGTTGTGGGTGAACTCAATTAAATGGCCAGACGAGGATATGTGCAACAAAACCGTCTCTTTAATAAGAGCATTAACACTGAACAGAAAAACAAGACAAGACACTGTAACACAAAACGCACTTACGGGTTGGTATAACAGTCCAAGGTCAGAGCCAGCAAACACATACAGCAAAGGAATCCAAAATGCATTGTCCAAAGGGAAGTTTGATAAATCATACACAGTACGCAGTCCGAAGTTAGAGGGTAAGGCAGAACAGAATTATCAAAGTACACGATCCAGGTCAAACACAGGAAATACCAAAACCAAAACCAAAAAAATGCTGGAGAGTCAGAGCTGGAATCTAGAACAATCTGGCAGCGTCCTGGTGGGAGGACGCTGCCTAAATAGAGGTGAAAACAGGTGCAAACAATAAGGAGCAGGTGAAACTAATGTGAGTGATGATGAAAGTAAAAAGACTGAAAGTGTGGTGAAGCAAAACTTGCCGCCCATTCTGCTTCTGTGTACTCTAGGAACCACAAGTAAACCTGCACTCTGAGAGTGAAGTGCTCTGTTAGGATGATAAGGCTCTACGAGGTCTTTAAGATACGATGGAGCCTTGTCATTAAGGGCTTTGTATGTTAGGAGAAGGATTTTAAATTCTATTCTGAATTTTACAGGGAGCCAGTGGAGAGAAGCTAATATGGGAGAGATATGATCTCTCTTGCTAGTTCCTGTCAGTACTCTGGCTGCAGCATTTTGGATTAACTGGAGGCTTTTTAGGGAATTATTGGGACATCCTGATAGTAAAGAGTTACAGTAGTCCAGCCTGGAAGTAACAAATGCATAGACCAGTTTTATAGCATCACTTTGAAACAGGATGCTCCTGATTTTTGCAATATTGCACTGGTGAAAGAAGGCAGATCTAGAGACTTGGTTTATGTGTGATTTAAAGGACATATTCTGATCAAAGATGACTCCAAGGTTCCTCACAGTAGTACTGGAGGCAAGAGCTATGTCATCTAAAGTAACTATATGATTAGACAGCAGATTTCTAAGGTTTTCAGGCCCAAGCACAATAACTTCAGTTTTGTCAGAGTTTAGAAGTAAGAAGTTACAGGTCATCCAGGCCTTTATGTCTTTAAGACATGCTTGAAGTTTGACCAGCTGATCTGATTCATTTGGCTTCATAGACAAATATAACTGAGTATCATCTGCATAGCAATGAAAATTTATGTTGTGCTTCCTGATAATATTGCCTAAATGGAGCATGTATAGAGTGGAGAGAATTGGACCTAACACAGAGCCCTGTGGAACGCCGTGACTAACTTCAGTTTGTCTGTGTGGAAGATTTATCATTAACATGAACAAATTGGAATCTTTCTAGTAAGTAAGATTTGAACCAACTTAATGCGGCTCCTTTAATCCCAATAACATGTTCAAGTCTCTGTAGTAAGATGCTGTGATCAATGGTGGTATCAGGTTTATTGATCTGCAGTGGAAAATTCACAAGATACCCAGCAATAATTCAAATTATAAGCATATATGCTACTTAAAACTAGCTCCGCCTTTATCGCATTAAATGTATAATAATACATCAGTAATTATAATCAAATCATATGATTTACATTAATGTGAAATGTGCCATTTTGCATAATGAATACTTTTACTTTTAGTACTTTAAGTATATTTTGATGCTAATAGTTTTATACTTTTACTTAAGTAACATTTTCAGTACAGGGCTTTTACTTGTAACAGTATTTTTACACTATTGTATTGTTACTTTTACTTAATAAGTAAGGGATCTGAGTACTGCTTCCACCACTGAAAAACAGGGAGCACATGATCATTTTAGGTATTTACCTAAAATGTGTGTGTGTGTGTACCTTGACCATATTCCAGAACAGACATTTTGATATTTGTCCAGGTGTCTATTTTTTGCAAAAAGCCAATAGAAATTGAACCACGTTAAACCACAAATGTGACTGGTTGCATTGCATTTCGTCATCCATGTCTCTCAGTGGCCTGAGAAAGAAAATAATTCCTTCTCCTCTGTCTTCTCTCTTGTCTGCGTTGCAGTAATTTGAGTAAGAGTAACTTCTGTTCAACATGTATTAGCTCCAACTCCAATATGACCCACTCAGTTTCAGTCGCCATTGTTTGTAGTTCACCAACAAACTAAACACAGATATGAAGAAACTCCACACAGTGGCATTGAAACCCCACCGTCAAGGAGTGCTTTGTTGGTGTAATTGCAGAGCGATACAGACAAGCACACAAGTATAAATGCCCACAGTGGTGTAGGTCACTTGTGTAGCCTACAGTATAGGCTGTGTTTAGATTCAACAACCATAAATTAGGCTTTAGGTTTAGGCAAGTAATTATGCTTAAGGTTAGGGTTAGCTTCCAGGAAATGAATAAGTCCATTTAAAGATCCCCTTAAGTGACAAAAACAAGGATATGTGTGGGTGTTTTGACTATACAGCCTTTAAAGTATGGATAATTATGATTCAAATATATTGTTGTTGTTTTTTTTATTCTGTCAATGTACAGCTGTGGTGTGAATGACTGTCCTCCACTATACAGTGGTTAATTATGCCTTGATGCTTGGGTGAGAACTGTGGAGGCGGTCACATCCTGGCCAAACTGTTGCTGTTCACTGCCAGGTTCAGTTTGGCTCTTATTGTTAAATTATTTCCTGTACTGGTCTAAGGATGTGGATTTGATGTTTGTTGCACCTACAGCACATTAAAAATGATTTCTAACATGGTGAGGCTTTGTAGCTGCTCTGAACAGTACTGCTTTTAGAAAAAGGGAAGATGTGGCATTGTTACCACTTTTTTACCACACTTGCTTGTTGGTTTTTTTTATGCAGTCATACAGTTTCTAACTGCCATGGCTGCACCACATGGTGCTGATGACAAAATTAACAAATATCAGTTGCTTCACCCTTGTGTTCCAGCTGTTCACCTTGAACTGCTTTCCATGGATTCACTGAAGAAGTGCCCTTTAAGCCTGCCTCTTGAGTGTCTTAAGGGAAAACATGTTGTAGTGCAGTGATTGTTTGGAGAATGTGGTCCACAGCCTTAGAATGCACAGACGGTAAAATAACTGTGCCTAAAATCAAAACTTGTGCACTGCATGTTCTGCAGTGCCTCTCACTATGTTTGTTCCCACATCATTAGCACAAAGAGCCGACAGACAAAAACCTTAATCACCAACATGCTTCACAGATAAGAGCGATCAGTCATCAGACAGGAAGAGGAAAGACATAGAAACACACACACACACACACACACACACACAGAGCTTCCCATGGAGACATTCTGAGCAGTTGTCAACTTCATGCTGAACTTGTGTTATGAATTGGTAATACAGACAATATCCTATGCCATGTTGTGCACTGGGTAAGTATGCCATTACTTCCTATACAGAACAAGATAATAGTGTGACTATCTTGCACATCTTCTTAGAATAATGTAGTCAAATGCGCGCTTTTTGATGGTTTGATCCAACAGTAAAAAGCCTGAAATAATTATTAGAGGTCCTACTGAGAAGAAGTAATATCAAGAAAAAGACCAAGTGATTGGATTGCCTATTACTTTTTGTGTGTGTGTGTGTGTGTGTGTGTGTGTGTGTGTGTGTGTGTGTTTGTGTGCACTCCTGACCTGATACTGCATAAAGAGTGTTCTTTATCTACATTTTGGCTTGCCTGCACACACAACATAAAGTCTCTATGTGTAAATGGTTAACTAGTCAGTGTGTGTATTTATGTATACATGCCTGTGTGTTTACAGTAGCGGTACCACTGAGGAAATTAGCCACCTCAGAGCGAGTCAGAAAGGTGGCAAATCCACAGCATGAGAATCCCTTTTTGGATTGGTTCTGGTAAGGATAAGAAATCCCAGAACACCTGAATCATCATACAGTACTATAGTAGTTTTAAGCTCTGACTCTATTTAGTAAAATAGTTAACTCTGACTTTTGCAAGCTCAGCACCAAAAAGAAAAAAACATCACATGTTTACATTACTGAGTTAGAGCTGAGACCTTCTTGCAACTTGGCCTGATAAAATTTAATTTGGTTTTAAATACATTAATACCTAGTATATACTGCATTTTTCTCATCATATACACACACATAGAGTATAAACCTCAGTAAATGTTTTCATAACCCAGAACTCCCGGTGAACTGCTATTTCCGGAGTGAATTATAGCCTGGTTGAATAAATTAAAGTGAGCAAAACAAACTGAATTTTGATTTGATATTTTCAGTATGGTGTGATCTGACAGCTTGATTAAATTGAGTTCAGAGACACGACGAAGGATGCAGGACTGTGTGATTCTTGCATATGTCTGGAAATCTGTTTGCTAAAAAGCCTGCTTAGCCCACATGTCAGTTCAACATCAATGCCATACTGACATCTGCCATATTTATAGTTGTGAACTATAGTCATGGTGATTGTAGTCAGTCAGTTTGGTCATGTTACCAGAGAATAAAATCTGAAAGCAATTATTATTATTTTTTACCACTTACAAGCTGTTTTTAGATTTAAACAGTTGCCTGCTGCAATCCAAAACAAGCTATGAAATCAAAGAGAGTGAACCAGAACAGTAAAGCTGTGTGTCATAAAACCAAAACACTAACCTGAAAGAAACCTTAAAGCTCTGCAGAGTTGTTGTGAAACTACAGAATCAAGTATATTCTGTGGGTTCATCACTAGGCGGCACAGAAGTGCAGTGGTTAGCGTTGATGTCTCACAGTAAGAAGGTTCTGAGTTTGAGCCCCGACCGACCCGGGGTCTTTCTGTGTGGAGTTTGGATGTTCTCTCTGTGTCTGTGTGGGTTCTCTCTGGGTACTCCAGCTTCCTCCCACAGTCCAAAGACATGCAGCTTAGGTTGACTGGATAAGCATGGATGGACAAGCAGTATAGATAAAGGATGGAGAATTCATCACTATAACTTATGCCTCTCACATTCAAGTATCACTATCTATAAAGGTATATTACACATAGAGCTGACCTTATTGTGCTTGGAATATATAGAATTTCTTCTAGCAGCAATGTTTGAAAAATATAGGCACATTTACATTTTGTGCCTGTTTGTCTAAACTTGTCTTTAAAAAAAAAAATTTCATAAGATACTGAATGCATAAAAATAAATCCTTGGAAAGCAAGTCCGCTAAAGACACGAGAAGCATATGTGAGCATAACCCAGCAGAGTTGGGTTTGATGTAAGGGCTGCACACCACAGATAAACAAATGATCCACCCCAAACAAAACAAATAAAATCACAATTTACAAATCAGTGTGTGAAAAAAAGCTGTCTTCTCACATTTAAAAGGGTTAGAAGGCCAAACTATGCTGAGAGGTCAGCAAAATGAATTGTTCATCTCTGAACTTTTGACTTGACTTTTACACACAACAGGCTTTATCACTGAGCTACAAAACCTTTAACCTCCAGCATCAGTGCTGTCTTCTAAATATCTGTACAGCCCTGTAAGTAATGTGAGTGTACAAATAAAGTTATACTGTATGATCCTGTGTATGCCCATATGCTGTGTATTGCCTGCGTTCATGTGCTTTTTTTGTAAGTCAGTATGTGTGCATGTGCACTTCCATAATGCATGAGCTGCAGCACAGTGTGTTTGTGTGTTACACAGTAGTGGCTGGGCAGCAGGGGAAGCTGTAGGGGAGAATGTCACAGTGCTCTGACATTTCTGTCCAAACCGATAACAAAGGCAGCCAAAGCTGAGGTCTCCTGGCAAGCCCTCTCCTTCCTGCCTGTTTACTCCATGCCTCTTTGTTTTTTTTCCCCTCTATTCTCTTTTATATATCTCTCTCACTTTGCCTTCATGCCCTGCCCTCCCTTGGGCTTTGTGCACACAAAATTCCACTCTATCTTTCACCCTGCTCACCCATATTTGTTGTTTCACTGTTCTCTCCATCTTTGCCTGGTTTACAAACACGTTAGAACTACTGATATTGACTGACCTGCCTTTGCCCCACTTCACTAAGGGTTTTTGGATTTTGTTTTGATGGGATCATAACTTTTTCAAGTTTGGATAAGTCCAGTGGTGATTTGCAATGATATCAATGTTTTGCTGACATTTTGTATTTACTTCCCGGACTGATATCATGAACAAGAATTTTTGATTGTAGGATACAGCTAGTGTTATTCTATAATTTCTTATTGTCAACACATGCCACAAAAAGACCAAAAAACAACACTTTAATTGGTGGGTTAATAAACATTTTGTGTTCTAGTGTAGCAGTAATGTGTGAGATGAACTCAAAATACTACCCATGTTCATTTTATGTGTTGTAATGGTGGGATTTTCACACTAATGCTTTTTCAACAGCAAAATAAATTGAATATATAATGTGTGAACAGTTGCTAACTCAAACACTTTAGTTTGTTTTTTGGTTACTAAAGATGATATTTACTAAGATTTTTAGGCCCGTCTTTTGACATTTAAGAGTAAAATTCATATTTACTAATGAGACATAGTGGGGTTATTATGATTCTGTCCCGCCTGTTTCCATTCTCATGCTTTTATTTTGACATTACTTCCTGTTTTTGTTTCACTTCAGTTTTGGACTTTTTACTTTAATCAGCACTCATTGTTTTCACCTGCTTATGATTGTTTGCAGCTGACTCCCACCGGGTAGCCACCAGATTGTTCTCTCACCCCCATGCAGACTTTCCAGCATTCTTGTTTTTGTGATTCCTGTTGTGACTTCGGATTGTTTTTTGACCACTGATTCTGCCTTGCCCTCCTGCTTCGGACTGCTTTCTATGTATGGATTCTCAGACTTCTCTCTCTGACTTCTCATTTGTGGATTCCTCGGCTGTGTAAATTTGCTGGCTCTGACCCTGGACCGTATTCTCGACATGTGTGTTTCATGATTTACGTAGTACTCTGTATCGTTTCGTTGGCCGTGCTCTCATTAAAGAGACAGTGTTTTACTTATCCTCGTCTGGCAATTTAATTGAGTTCACCCCTCGACATTATCGGCAGCTTCACGTGCCAATTCCTGACAGGGGTTTTGTTCTGGAAAAAAAGAAGAAATGCAGCACCGCTGGAATTTGTGCATGTTGTCTTATGCAATACATATTTTAAGACATTCCCACTCAGGGATGCAAAATGAAGAGAAAATTAAAATTTAGACAAATACCATCAGTGCCGAATTTACCACACTGCAACATAGGAAACTCATTCATTCATTTTCTACCGTTTGTTCCCTGAGCGGGGTCACGGGGGGGGGGGCGGAGCCC
>NW_018127939.1:548049-562132 GCF_001952655.1 Monopterus albus
AGGTCGCCAATCCATCGCAGGGCTAACACATAGACGAACAACCAGACACACGCACATGCACTCCTATGGGCCATTTAGAGACACCAATCAACCTAAGCTGCATGTCTTTGGACTGTGGGAGGAAGCCGGAGTACCCGGAGAGAACCCACTCAAGCACGGGGAGAACATGCAAACTCCACACAGAAAGGTCCCAGGTGGGGCCCGAACCACTGTGCCACCGTGCTGCCCCAACATAGGAAACTGTGGCTGAAATTGAACGTCAGGACAAAGGAGATCTAAAATATGTAGCCTTGCTGTCAGCGTGGCAGCTATGAGTCCTTTGAGAGTTAAGAACATGTTTGAGGAGGGAGAAGGTGTTTGTAAATGACATCGCTCGCCAGAGGAGAATGTGAGGGACTTTTACAGATTCTTAAGTCAGACCATAGTTCAGATATAGAAACTAAATAAAAGATGATTTGACTGGTAGGAGGCTATGCGATTGCAGCTCTGAAATATGTTTTTCTTATAGGTTTCTGCAACCATATTAAAATTCAGTTGCTTTAGACATACAGTTTCTTCTGTGATCCCTCTCTGTCCACACTTGTGCAATAGCCTACAGGCACCAAATCCTAAGTGAAGGTTTAGTCAAATGAACACAGTTGTGGCAATGCTCATTTACACTATCAGTACTGGGAAATAATCAGCTACACAGGAAAATTGCTGTGCCATAATATTTTGCACAATTTTCAACAGGCTTAGTACATATCCCTTTTAGTTGTTTAGGTTGTGTGAACCATTACTTTGAAAAAAGGTTCATGTTCACATTTCCCTCATCTTACATATTGTATCAGGTATCATGAAGTTTATGTGCAGATTGATCTGATAGGTTGACACTGCATTTAGGTCACATCAGTGATGTAGTGTTGACAAGTTTAGGAAACTGAAGCTGTCACAATTCCATGCCCTTAGTGTCCCAAGTTTTTATTTAGCTACACTTTAGATACTCTAGGCAGCTGCCTCATCCATTACCAGCCTTGATTACACTCACTTGTTTACCGTCAAGCATTTAAGTCTTCTGCCAGCATTCACTCTTTGCCAGATTGTCCCAGAAAGAAGCACCAGTGTGACCCTCAATCATTCCAGCCCACCATTCATTTCTTCGCTCTTATATTTCCAAATGTATCTTTGTTTTTTGATGAACTGTGTTTCTGCAAGTTATCACCGGTATTCATTCACTTCACTGATTCTCCGGTCATTATTGTCATTCCCTGTTTTAAGTTAAGCATGTTCACAGACAGATTCTAGTTTGTTCTTTACTCCTGATTATGCTCACTCATTGTCTTGTACTTGCAGTATGACCTCATCATTCTAGTGTTGATGAATGTGGCTTGCTCACTTTTCAGTTTGTGGTTATTGTTTATTTGTTTGGTCATGTTAGATATCTACCTATTGGAGAGCCTTGTTTAGTTCCCACATACGCATTGTGGTTTCTTGAGTATAGCTCTAGCTTCTGTTCTTATATGTTCAGTTTCCTATTTAGCCAGAGGTCTTCTTTTGTAATCCCAGTTATGTCTTATGCCATGTTTTTGTTTACTCTACTCATGTACCGGCCATAGAACACATTTAAAGGCAAGGTTTTCATAATGGTCACTGAGAATGTGTACATGACTCTAGTATATGTTTCACATCTCTGCATAAGAAAAGTAGTCTTATTCTATATTTTAAAAACTATTTCCCCTATGTCATATCTCCGTTCCCTACCACCTCCCAATTCTCCTTTGTTCTGTGAGTCAATTGGATTGTCAAAGGATTCAGGGACTAAAAAGCTTTTTATACAAATTTAAGGCACAGATTTTGGTAATTCTGTCCTCTACCAAGTCAAATCTAACATGTAAGTTATATATTGTGCATAATTAGACATGATGAGATATAAATGAAGATATTATTCATAGCTTGGCTGTTTGCATTCACACTAATTTGTCTTTATATCAGAAGTAATTAAGGCCTGAGTTCCTGCTGTGATGAGAGAGAGGGATGGTCTGCTGTTCTGCTCTGTGCTTTTACACACACACAAACACACAAAAACAGGATAAGACAGGATAAATATTTCTTAGGAGGTGGGCAACATGGATAAAAACCTCACACCCTATATGAAATTTTATGTTAATTTGTTATGATATAATAAATGTGTCTCCACCAGACCTTTTTCAGAGCAGACATTTCAGCTTGCAATAGCATGTAAAGCACAAGAGTGATTAGTAAATGATGTTATCTCTTCCATTTGGCTGTTCCTCTTGCAGGGCCTGGATGACTCACTATATTACTGAGACAGATACATACATGTAGATAAATGAGACAGCTATCATTATTGTTACAATATTAGCTACCCATGTGCTTTTCCTGCTGTGACAGGTTTTAAATTCTGCTGTGAAAAAGATCTCTTGCAAAAGTGTTTACAGATCAAATAACCAGATGAGAATGTCTGTTTTGGGCTAATCCAGTACCTGTGACGTCAAGGTAGCGACATCCCATGGTATATTGTCATTTTGCTGTAGGCAGACTGTTCATCATCCCTCTTCTTAGTACACCACCTTTTTCCACGCATGCTTACTCAATTCACCCGAGAGGCCCTGTTTTTGTGATCCTTTGGTGCACAGGGTGTGGTGACTTTGCTTGTTTTCTCTCCCAGCGTGGCACTGTTCAGGAGAAATACATTGTCAGTGGGTGACTGAGTAGCTGACATTGATCATGGCCAAAAAATCAGTATCCATGTAATAGTGGATAGTTTCATAGTGGCAAGTTGGGCCAGCCTCGCCCGCAGAGAAGAAACTGATATACTCTGCAGAGGGGGGTTACAGGATAGAGTACAGGTGTGAAATGTATAATGATTTCAATTTGGTGTTAACAAAAGCAGACAAATGGATGTACTGTTGTTGTTACATGGTCTGAAGAAGCCAGAGACACAAAAGTAAACCTCATTTGAATTTGCAGTGGATTGATAATGACCCACCCTTCAATACTCCATCTGCAGTGGCATAGTGTCCATGGCCAAAAAAGAGAAAGAAACAAACCTACAAGTGTAGACAAGAAAAAGTCCTCCATGAGATGCCACAAGCCATCAGGAAAGTGGAGGCTGAGGTTTACATATCACAGCCAGACCTGCTCTGTGCTCAACATTTGTCTGGAACATTCGTCTCTATTCTGCACCTGTACCCAGCATACAGTTATAGCATTCAGAAACTGCAGTCATTATAATGGTCTCTGTCATGTGTCCCTGTCCTGTTGTTGTTCCCTGTTCCCCTACAGTAGTACCTCAATCTCTCACCACACGCTTACTCTTTTGCTGCGGTATCACAACTTCCACATATAGTCCTGGGCAGGACCCTCCTCCTGCCATGTAGCTGGAGATAAACCTTAGCAAAATAAAAGGTGAACAAAGTAGCTACTGTAATTGCTAGTGTGGGTCCCTCCTTTGGGAGGTTTGGGGAAGGTTAGTAGAAGAAGTTAAGGTAAAGGGTTGGTGGTGTTCCAGCAGTCGTCACTGGGTGCAGATCAAACAAGAAAGAAATTAATTCAGGAGATAGATTACAATTCAACTACAGCATTACACCAAAACTGGCAGGTAATTTGTAGCACGATGGTGCCTGTTATGGTCTCTCCCTCTCTCCCTCCCTCCCCCTTTGTTAGCTGGAGAAAAGTCTGTCCAGTACCCCACCGGGTGACCCCTCTTCCCACAATGCCTCATTATCAGCTTGTCAGACTGAGAAAGTCTGGCAAATTAATGTCCAGTGTATCTACTCATGCTGCTGCCCAATTAACTCTAGGGCATTGTTGTGTTAGGATAAATGAGTTTTTTTCCCCCCTTTGGACTTGTGTATGTACATGATGCCATTTGGTTCAGTGAAGTAATAAGTCCACCTGGTCAACTTTTATTTTCCTCTAATTACTTAGCGACACATGCTTACTCTCAGTGTCTAAAATGAAAATTGTTAGATGGCGTGTGCCAGTGACATTTTCAAATTAAAGAGCGAATAATGAGTGATAGTAAACATCTGCATTCTCACCATATCAGTGTAACATAATCTAAGTCCTTGTGATCAGTGGATAGAAAGCGCCAATCCAGTGAGAAACGGGTTTCACTCATTTATATGCATCTGTTCTCTCTTGACCAGTAAGGCATCATTGATTTTCCAGAGCCTCCTTAACTGAGCCATCTTCTTTTGAATTACCATAGGGAGCGATATGCATTACACCACTGAGAGGGGAAAAAAACTGCATTCTAAATGGGCTTTATTTTCCACAGTGATTTGATCTGAATATATCTGAATAGAACTTTATTTGAATACATTTCTGTGATTTAGAGTAAATGATTTTGCTCCCTTGCAGCCTTTATGTGATCCTTGCATCTTTCTAAAGCTATAAAGCGTCAACACCCTTCTTCTCTCTCGGCCTTCTGACACTTTTCTTCTTCCCTTTCTCCCTTTTTCTCCTCCTTTTCAAGCATGAGTGCTATGTACCGTAGATGAGAATGTGTTCCTAATTTCAGAAAGGGACTTGGCAAGAAACAGAATATGAAGCCCCAGAACTATGGTTGAAGGAAGAGGATTGGGAGTTTAAGGTGTGACAATGGTCAACTCTTAGCTTCCCTGGTGGCTGCTCTAGTGCTTAAGTGTTGCTAATCTATTAAAGAGTTTCTGTTCGCCTTTGCTCCTACACAAAGTCCCACATCAACTCAGGCTTGATTATATGTCCCTGTCTCAGATTCGGCAGGGACCCTCTCCTCTCATTCACACACACCCCCAAAACCCTTAGAGTCCAACCAGACAAGCCAATCTCTCCCCATTGCCCCATTTATGCTCCCCCTCCCTGACAAGAAAAGACAGCCGTTGCCCTTTTCAACCCCCCCTTGCAGATGATTTTGGTGACCTACTATTATGTCTTATAGCACCACTATGAGGTTTACATTTACGGTTGTGAACAAAATGTTTCAACAGCCATTAGATGGATTGCCATGCAGACTTTTGTAGCACTCAGGAGGATTTGTAAACGCTTTATGGATCTCCTAACTTTTCACTTTGCACCAATATCATGCCAAAATTTGTTGTGTTAATGTGGGTTAGTAAAATTTTGCACACCAACAGACTAAGCTAAGTTGTTGAACATGGTGAACAAGCTACCTGCTAAATATCAGCATGTCAGTGTTATTGTTGTGTGCATGTTTGTATCGTTTCTTACAAATCTTATAATATACTTTACAATAGCTAAGGTTTGACCAGAAAATAGAGACATGTAGACCAGAGAATTTGATATCCTTCATAGAGCATGAATATATCAGTGAGCTGATATTTCCTCAATAATTTAATACAGCATAGCCACAAAACTGAAGCTGATCCTGGTTAAGTGCTCCAAGCAGCTTCACTAATAGAATATCCCGAAAGCTCATAGGCTATAAAAATGGAGTCTTACTCCCTTATCGTTACCACATATCCTCTTGTCTTTCTCATCTTTCAGCATTTAGTTGATAATTACTGCAAGAGAAAAGCCCTAGCCCTAGCAGCAAAGGAAGATGAAAGAACAGTGTATATATAGCTTGTTTATTCCAAGGACATCTCAAATGGTAAAGGAAATTGGCACTTAAATTGGCAAATTCTGTCTCTTCAGTGAATGTAGAAGTGTCAAAAAGATTCCAATTAATCTCAAGAATGCCATGACCTGACTGACGGAGATGAGCCACAAGCATCTTCACAGCAAGTTTCATGCTCACTTTCTTCTAAGCAGTATGTCTCTTCAGTTCTTTCTTTAGGACACAGCATTGTGGTGGGAATATGACTAATATGAAGCGATAGTCTCATCCACTTAGCTTGTCGTTCTCCTTGTCGTCCACACTGTTTCTGCTTATTCCAAATTACTACTGTGTTCCATGGTCTTTGAGCGAAGCTCTGTTGTACTTAGTCACTGAGAGAATCTCCTCTGTCTACTCCCACTGTCCTCTCTCTCTCATCACCTCTGCTACAGTCCTGGTTTTTTAGATGGTAGCAAGTAGTCCTGTGCTGGGTTTCTGGGCACTGGTACTGAGAAGCAACAGATTAGCTGAAAGCAAAAAAAAAAAAAAAAAACTCTTTGATTGAATATTGATCTGGGATTGTCAGACAAGCAGAGATGACAAGGTTGGCACATGAGAACAAGGCAGTGGTCTGCTGGGCATTTTCTGATGTAATCAACTCTACAGGACAAGGAGATGTGTCCCTCAGTCAGCAATTACATGGTTTTGTCGTTACTCTGGTGAGTTGTGATCATGTGGTAACCAGTCTTGTCAAAACATGTTACGTTAGCAGCAGTAATGGAATTCTCAAGCACCTAGCATAAGCTGTATATCAACTTAGAGCAAAGGAATTTGTGTTTCACATGACATTGTACCCACAGAGTAATGAAACTGTGGACAGAAATCAATAGGAACGGGACAATGTGAAAGACAAGTGTTTGAAATAAGCCCATACAGCAGTAACTACCTGTTATGGAAGGCGGGCTTTATTGATAAGACGTTTGAGATGGGCATAGCCATGAGAAGTGATAGAGAGATGAATTTGGGTGTTTTTCTTTTCTTCTCTTCATTTATTTTTATTTTCTCTCTGACAGCTTGAAAAATGGTTTGGCAATGAAAATAAAACATATACTGGTGCGCTTGATAAAAATAGAATGCTGTCAGAGTCATATTCCCCTGAAGCTCTATAAAAATTGCTTTTTCTGCATTCATTTATCAAGAAATGCAATGGTTTGTTTGGTCCCACGAGGAAACACTGGTGCAGTATTTATGTTCTAGACACACAACAGAGAACCTTCTAATTGCTTCCATCAATGCTTTTATGGGTTCAAGCATTAGAGGTAATTTTGGCATCTGAATTGATTCCCACAAGACCTAGACAGTAATTGGTTGAAATGGCAACTCCAGTGAACACAGAATATTTTATTTATGATTATTGGCAGTTAAAGATCATAGGTAGTACTTTACGGGGTTCTTTCTAACAACGGTTGTTATGAAACATGCAACCATTTTGCTTCATACAGGACATTGTAATTTGAATTCATATACCTCCGCTGTAGTAGTTTGTTGTTATTACATCCACATTTTGATAAGCAGCACAATCAAATAAAGATGATGTATTCAAAATGGTGGGCCTGTTTGTTTAATGCAATGTTGTTTAATATAATCTCACATTTTATAACACACTTGCATTTAATGCAGAAATCCTTGCATAAACCATGTACTCTGTCTGCTGAAACCTAACATTTGGATTCTCATATAATAGCTAGTACCTCATGGACAAACTCCCTCCTCAGGGTCTGGGAGCTGTTTATGAGAGAAATACATCAGGCAATGGGTCGGGTCTCTCCATTCAAGGTCAGGGACCAACCCTGAGCTGCATAATTTCAGTCTTACCATGGAAACAAATCATGATAAACAATAAAACAGAGGAAAGTTTGAGCTTAACCATAAAATAAAGATGCTGCTGTCCTGGCTGACCTCACCCAGCTGGGCGGTTCTTGAGCTCCCCAGTGATGACCTCATCTTGTTGCAGTCCTTGTGAGTCGGAGTAGAAACACCTATACACTCCCTGTCTTTATTACTTATTTGCAGAATTAAATCCCCCCTTGCCACCACCTCACGCCTCATTTTCCACTTTTTTCCTCCTCCCTCCTTTTTCAGATTTTACTTTATTAATGTGTTTTTGTTTGTTTTGTTTAAATAACCAGTGTAATCATACATTAAGCTTAGAGGTTTGAGGGTAATAAGCGTGTCCATTGAAGTAAAAACTGTGGACACAATGCATTATTACCAATATAAAATAATTAATGGTGATTAAACAGTGATTTTGACACAAAGAGCTACTTACTAACTCTGTCCTTTTTTGGCTTCATCTAATAAACATACTATATTAGTGTCCTCAAGGACCTGCAGGATCTGAAATTAACACCCGTCAGATACCATATGTGGGTAGATGTGTCCGAGTTTGACACACACACACACACACGTATGCTGTGAAGACCCACCCCTACTCTGGCTCTGATCGGCTTTCTGAACCAAGATCAAAACATGCTTTAGGTCACCACTGCATGTGTAAAGTGCGAATGATACATGAGCCGAAAAATGGGCAGAGCAGTCATTTGAACTGATTAAAATGGAGCATATTGTTACACACTTGTCTTAAAGACATGGCTGAAGCTTTTGTGGTGTACACAGTGTGACACTTATTGTCTAAGTTTGTGTAACCACTCATCTGACTGTAACCATAGCCATTAAGAGGCAGAGTAGCAGCGGGTCAGTGTGTGCATGTGCATACACCACACTCTGACACAGATGGGAGACCAGACTTCATGGGCCGTGCAGAGAAGGGGATGATTGTGATATGGAGTGAAAAGTCTCAGCAGGAGCTTTAATCTGGTTCAAATAGGTTTACAAAACTTCAGATTTACTTTTGTTTTTCCCTTATCTTTGGCTTTCAATTCAAAATTCAAAATTTAATTTAATGAACTTATTAAGTGTTGATTGATACAGCTTATTAAAATAATTTAGCTTCAAATTTTGCCTTCTTTTATTTGTATTCAGCACAAACCCTGTATATCTCAATGAAATCTAAAGCAAATGTGTATGTGACACAAAAAGGCAATTTATTATTTACACTGGTAAAACATATTGTATCTTTGGGGGCCGACAGATCCCCATAATGTATTTAGTTTGGAGTTGGCTGGGTCTGTTCAGTCTTCTGGCTGTTGGTGTGGCTGCATGTGTGTGAGTGTGTGAAAATAAAAGAGACAAAAAAGTAGCTTCTGTCCCCAGCTCCTTCCTCAAACTAGTCTATGTTGCAATATGTTTGGCTGGTGGATGTTTCCATCTACCAGCCACCTTGGCTGATGAGTCAAAAAGTTCATTTCAGACCCTGAGGACATGCCTCCTTGCTGAACTTTGAGTTTACTTTTCTATTCAAGCCCTCACAACAGAAACTGAATAGTGCAGAGCAAGAGAAACAAAAAGTCAGCAATTTCAGACTTGACATCTAACATAGTGTGTAAGTATTTATAATGCAGACACAGAAATGACTTCAAGACAGCTCTAGTAAAATTTGCTAGAGGAAAGTTGAAGAATAGGAATCACATACTCAGGTAATTACAGTACAGACACATAAACACACACATACAGGGGTTAGACAAAGTACCAACATGCTTGAAAAAGAAATAGAACTGTAAATTACCTAAAATACCATATAAGAACCGCTACAAAGGAGGCTTACATGAGGTTGAACACCAATTAGAAGTCTTTGTCAGCTACCTTTTAACACTGATGCAGTGTGGTTGGTATATTTTCTCATTATTTCTGAGGCTCATCAACATTTTAAAACATCTCTTGTTTTTTTGCTTAGCCTCTCTTGAACTCCTATTTCTCTCTCTGCCTCTCTTGCACACACATGCACTTACAAAGGCATTAACCTCACTATGTGGTGTTCTAAAGGTCTTCCATTAACTTACTGTTTTGCTTTCTGAAATTTGCACAGCGTCAGCCCACCCATCCTATATATCACTAGAAGACAAAGTGCTACTGATTTAGATCATACAGAAAATGACAGGTGGTTATTTGAAACTGAGCAGTAATTTCAAATAAAATGTCAATCTCGATGTCAGTGAAGTCCTAGTAGATGCAGACAGATGACAAATTAAAGGAAAAGCCTCAATAAATGAGCGCTTTCTTACAGGATGACAGTGCTGCCACACTGAAAAAAAGGACTCACCGGGTCTTTGGATTTACTCAAATTATGCTAGTATATGCAACGCAATTCATTCATATTTCCTCTGTTAACATAATTCACACAAGTTAACCCCTAAAGAAAATTATGTTGGTTTTACACATTATCATTGTGTGGGACCGTTGTACACATTACAATCAAATAAATCTTTTTTTTCAGTGCATCCATAGCGCACGAGGGGTCACTGAATGGTTCGATGAGTATGAAAATGATGTGAATGATATGCTGTGGCCTTCACAGTCACCAGATCTCAACCCAGCTGAACACCTGTAGGAGACTTTGGAGTTAGACAGTGTCTCCTCCACCATCACTAAAACACCAAATGAGGGAACATCTTTTGGAAGATTGGTGTTCATCCCTCCAGTAGAGTTCACAGACTTGTAGAATCAGTGTCAAGTAACACTGAAACTGTTCTGGTTGCCCAACACTGTACACTTTACTTTGGCTTTTCCTTTAATTTGACACCCAGTGACATGCTACAGTAGACTACTGTACCTTTTACAAATTGGATGAAAGAGATGTTGATTTGTAACATGACTTCACCTGTATGTGTCTTTCTGTGTGTATATGAACTGAATGTGTAAATTATATATTATAATATATATTGTAATGTAGATGAAGTCTCTTCGTAGCTCCTGGTTTGTCATCCTTGTGCCGCTAATCAGTGTTGACTGGCCTCCTCAGTACCTCATTCACTTTCATCTTCACCCAGACGATTGATGACCTCAGACCTGCAATGAAATTACAGTAAAGATTGCATTTCAGATTAGGTCTGTTCTATTCTGTACAGCTGTAGTGCATTGTTGATAGACTGATGAATAAACCACCCTCTGTCCATTTTTGTCCAGTGTCTGCCCAGTATGAATTGGGTATATATGTGATGAGATTGTGCAGTATTTTGATGGACCAGAACATTCAGTCCTCCATATCTGATATCTTCTTGAATGACATTTTATCTAAGCAATCTTGTTGATCTTAATGAGATTTCTGTACTTCACTGGTGTGTGTGTGTGTGTGTGTGTGTGTGTGTCTGTGTGCACCTTAGTCTATGTGCATGTCTGTGGTGGTGGCGATTAACTGGGAAAGGTTAAAGGGTCTCTATCGAATGATTTGTTTCTAATAGTGAAGGCTTACACTCCAGAGGAGATGGGACCTCTGCTGACCTTGGAGTTCTGACTGGATGAAGAAGGCTTAAAGGTTGTAAGACTTTCTCATTAAGATCTTCAGGTCGATTACTCAAGTCAGGAAGCTGTAAAACAAGTTTTTAGAACACGGTTGCAACATGATCATTGATCAAGATTATTAGCAGTGACTGTGCATTTATTTTTCCACATTAAATTACTTACACATTTAAATATACCACATCAATTATATATTATTTGTCCATTATAATATGAGTAGTGTACATTCTAAACTTTATAACTTGACTCCTTTTTTGTCTAAATTGCATGCCAAATGAAAAACAGTAACTTAGACCAGGGTTCTGGGTGTTCTGCGTGTCTATGGTTGTAATATGATTACTGCCCTGCTGGTATTTAAGACACATGCTGTGAATGCCTTCACAGAACCACATGTAAATGTTTAGTTTATGTCTAAAACACAGCTAGAGACCAGATGAATGTGAGTGTGTACTGGCCACTATATTAAGCATTCACTTTGCTTTTGCCTCAGGTTGCATCAGAAGTGAAAGTAAAAAAAAAAACAAAAACAACAACAACAGGAAGTGCAGGAGCCTGGCCCTTCACATTTCATATAATAGGTTATTGTGTTTTTAGAGTTAAGTAGCTTTGATGGAACATTTGCATTTATACAGCAGATGTTCTAAGATGATTTTTTTTTAAATATAGGTCTGTATTATCAAAATGGTTTCTTATCTCTGGCACTGAAGATTTTACAGTCTCCACTTTCTATAGAGGCCCATTTAGATGTTCTGCTGGGTAAAGATAACAGTGTTCTCCAGGAACAAAAATCTAAATGTATTGCTTAGAAAAATGGTGTAGTAATTTGTGAATGTGTCACACAGCATTCTTCATGTATGCAGAATATAGACACTGGATGGTAATCAATCAGTCATAAACCTATGAGTTATGTTTTATAAGAACATAGAAAACAACAATGAAGAATAATGGGGAGGAACAAGTTATTCATTCCTGTAGTCCATGAAAAGTAAAATAAAATAATAAAAATAATTTGAGAGGAAATGCAGAGTCTAATTCATCAGTGTATTTAGTGCCACACTGTGAACCAGACTCCCACCAGATCAGTGGTATTGCATCAGCAGTAGCTTTAAGGATATGTAGGTACAATTAGTTAAACAGTACTTTAAAAACACCCTATGAGGCTTGGGACAGTGTGAGTCAGACAAAACGAAGTTTATGCTGCAGTATGTTATATTCATACAGTTTATTGTGGCAATGCTTAAAGCAGCTTTAACTTTCAACTGTTAGAGAGAATGAGAGTCAAACTAAACTCAAACAGTATCCCCTCCTCCTCTCCCTCCACTCCTCTTTGCCTCTCCTGCCCTGGCTCTGAAACTGTGTCATATGTTGTCACAACAGCCAGAGACAGTTATACAACCCCAGAAAAAGTTGAGACAGTATGTAAAATTGTGATTTGAAAAATCAGCTGTGTCCTGTATTACATTGAAAACAATACAGCAGCACATTATTTGATGTGATGCCTCATCAATTTTATTCTTTGTTCAAAATAAACATTTACTTCAAACCTGATGGGTTGTACTAAAATCAAGTACCAGGACTGTGCAGGGGGAGGGCATGTGCGCACAAAGCAGTCACCGTTGATTGGTTAAATGACCGCGTCTTCACACCTCAAGCATTAGCATTATAAGCACTGCGTATAAACAAGCTGACTGTGTGTGTGAGCAACAGCCCCTCCCTCCTCTAAGCAGAGACGAACAGAAAGAAAATGTAGTGGTAAAACAAAGCAGGATGGTCCACGCCAACCCTGGAGGCTATGCTTGGGGATGGTTAAAAGTACAGGGTATACCGCTCGTTCGGTTCCGCTAGTGGAAACACAGCATTTCTGTGCTACAGAACACGGTACAGGACTGCTCCCATCTTGGGTTGTACCTGCATAGGGAGCCTCCATGGTCTGTCTTTCAAATGAGCCATGCTGGTTTGAAAAACACATCTTATAACCTTGGATCATTGGCGGTGTGCAAGCAGTGCAGTGCCGATTTTAACAACACTGACCATAGAGGGAAAGAAATAAACCCACGGCCTGAAGCTGGCAGATTGGGTTGGGGTTTTAAAACAGCAGTGAGAAAACACTTCTAGATGATTTTTTTACTTGATTTATCCAAACCTGTGCTAAGTTAGTGCAGCTTCAATGAAGCTTATGTGAAAGGAATGTTTTGCTCCATATTTGACCTCTCAGTTAAGCTGTTGTCTTTGATTTTACCAGTGTATTCTTTTCTTGTGTAGAGGACTAAGATCCCACTGTGCATCACATAGTCAGGTAACACAGGATGACTCCTATTGCTTGGTTTCACTCAGACATTACAGTAGAAAATGTGCACAATCCCATTTGTTGCAAGAAATACCCCCTAATCTCTGTAGGGTCTGTGGCTGTGCAGCATCCATCAGCCATCACTGTCAGCCTGAGCCTCTTGAGCCTGGCTGTCCATCCATGTGACTTTCGCACAGCACCGTTTTTTTTCCTTCCACTACAAAATTTCCTCAGCCATGTGTTCCACAAGGCGGTCCGCAAGCCGCAAGTGAAAATGTAATGCTGTAGATTACATTGCCAACAGTATCTCCTCACTAGCTAGAGTTATCTGACCTGCAGTATGCTTGACTGCTGGAGAGAACAGTCTGGAAAATAAAACAGCACATGAAGTTTGCTTCATCACTCTGCCAGACCAAAACTGTGTATTCCCATTTCTGAAAATAAACATATTAGCAACATTGTAATTTCTTATTAAAATTTCAGGCAGTCACGTCACCTGCTACCCGCTTGCAAAGTTAGATCTGTTTTGCTTTGTGGCTTGACTTACATTTAAGTCCTCATCGACCCTCAGGTAGGGTAAAGCCAAGGATTAACCGTCACCTCATGTTTGCACAGTGAAGGTTCGTCTTTTTACACAGCGTTGATGTATTTTCATGAAGAAACATTGCAAAATAAAAGAAACAATTCACCTTTTTGTTTATTTGTGTGTTTGTGCGCATATTTGTTACTTTGCAGTTTTTAGATGGCAAAAGATAAATGCCCCTTTTCCTAGTAATGCTTGATATTGCTACAGTGGTAATCGCAACAAAAAGATATGGTTAAAGTTCGTGACAGACTCT
>NW_018127939.1:562158-568977 GCF_001952655.1 Monopterus albus
TCAGGTCATTAAAGCTGGACTCACTACACAACCACGCACCTCCTCGACCACTGCATATCCACCAGCTTGTTTGTTTATTGTGCTCTAGCAGCGCTGCCATTACTATTGTGTGTTTGAGTTAATATATGTAGGTCACAACATAGAGGTGGTCTGTGTGAATGTGAAGAACCATATGAACGAAGCACTTGGCAAGAACCTGGCTGCACACTGCAGACAAACCATGTAGTGGTGCCTTGTTGTTCCATTTTCAGCATGCTGATTGTAAAATATGAGGTTTAATACAAATGTATTAAAGTGAATTTGATTTCATGGAGGACAGGCTTATGGAAAGTTAAAATTTACTCATGGAGCAGCTGATAACAACAGAACAGAGCAGTGTGTTTTTGTTGAAAAGCTTTTTAAGTGTTTTAGATTATAAATTAATTTCAATGGCATTTCATGATTGTATTTTGAAAATGTAAAAAAAAAAAAAGTCTGCAGAAGCTCATAAACACTTTTACCAGCAAGTTACCATCACAGTAGAGATGATTTATTTATGTCCACCTTGAACTAAGATTTGTCTATATTATCTATATTGCTTCCAATTACAAGGGCATACGTGGGATATACACTAGATTGCGCTGCAGAGTTGCCCAATAGAATGCAATTCTTATTCAGCAAAAACAGTGGGATGCAGATTTTGCCACATGTATATTCACTTGCCTTTTGGCCCTGGTTCAATCTGCCAGGTTCTGATCAAATCATGTTTATTTTACTCCTCTGCTATTTTCCACTGGACCATACCTTACACTTAGAGGGTGGTGTACAATCAGCTTGTGTGCTGATGGTGATTGTCAGTAGGATCAGCGCCACAGACAACCATGTCACATAACAGGAAGGAATTTGTTCTAGTGCTTATATCAAAAATATTTCTTTGAGGAAGTTTAGGAATAAGTGCTGTATATTCTCAGAACTCCTTGAAGCAATATTTGATTAAGTAAAATATATGTTCCATTTTCAAGCAAGTGACTCCTGCAGCTCTACTCACAATGTAGTCTGAATCAGTACTTTGATGATAATAGGCCTCTATTTGTCTTCTTTGATCATTGATTGTATTCAAGTTGTGTGAGAGCCCTGCTCAAAATAAATTGTTTTAAATGGAAATTGATTCAACCATGTCCAACACACTTCAAAAGCTTCTTTATCACTGCATTGTTCTTCTGTGATGCACGGGAATACATAAAGCATTGTGTATCATACAGCACTGTGTTGCCGAGAGCAACACCTCAATTTGAAGAGAGCAGAACATCCGTCAGAGTAATATGGTGCATCTTTGACAATTTAAAGGTCAGACTGAGAGCTTTCTGCCCCGACTCACACCCTCTGGCCATTTCTTTGAACATCTGTCAGTGTTTCATAGTTCTTATGTTCTCACAGTAATATCCCAAAAGAAGAAGATTTATAAATTTGGATTCAGCCTTGTAGCATCTTCTATTTAATGTAAATGATTTGCCCAGTTCATATACTGTATCTTTCTCACTCCTTGGGTTCTGTTTTCCAGTCTCTGTCTCTATTGAAAACATACTAACTAGCTAAGTTATTATAGTAGTGAAAATATTTCTATTTTTTGTTAACCCTCTGTGTAATCACCAATCATCCAGCGGTGGCATTTTTAAAACAGTGCATTACTAAACAAAAAGTGTATGTGCACCCAAAAGTCCAAATTGGGCCTTGCCAAAAATATTCAGATCATGTGTACACACACCTGTAAGCAATGTTCCCTTTATCCCTATATATATATATATATATATACAGTGCCTTGCGAAAGTATTCGGCCCCCTTGAACATTGCGACCTTTTGCCACATTTCAGGCTTCAAACATAAAGATATAAAACTGTAATTTTTTGTGAAGAATCAACAACAAGTGGGACACAATCATGAAGTGGAACGAAATTTATTGGATATGTCAAACTTTTTTAACAAATAAAAAACTGAAAAATTGGGCGTGCAAAATTATTCAGCCCCCTTATTGCCAGGCATCAGAGTTAAAAAATGACCACATGCTTAAAATTCAAATAAAATAGTCAGTGTTGCCATTCCACCTCGCACAATAGCCAAACGCTATTACACGTCGTAGTAAATGTATTCCACTATATAGCTATATACATCAAGGTATATGTCTAACTGACTTTTAATAGCTCCCAGCCTTATTCTTACTTTCATCAGTGCAAAATGTGTCTGTGTATACATTAACTTTGTGCTAACTAGCTAGCTAACATTACATTACAAGGCAGCAAAACAGTGCACTTTTAGAAGTTTTATTTTTAGTAATTTAAGAATACTATGATTCATCTAATCAACTGTATTTCTTTCCATTTCTTTTCCTCCTTCTTATTGCAAGGAAAGTGGTAAAATGACAGCTGACCTGTGTTTTTTGATTCAGATCTATTAAAACAATGGGGAAAACAACATTGTGGCAGCCTCATATCCCACCCTGTACATGCCTGTTTTTTTTAACCATAAATAGCCAATGCAAAGCACCTCAGGAATGCTGGTCCACATATTAATGAGCCTGACATGCAATTATTTTGTTGTTAGGGTGAATCATGGAAACAGGTGAGAAAAGAGAAGACACTTGTAGTGGAGTTAGGAAACTTTGTTATTTGATGGCCAGAACAACAGGATCACTAATAAAAAGAAGCAGTACGAGTGGCAACATGATGCTGCTGTCAACTATGTCAGGGGCACAGAGCGGGCAGTGCCAGAACTTAATATAACGTGCTCCGATCTAAAGGTACACTGCGTCTTTCTACCCGTTTACCAACATGTATTTAATTTGTGTATTTGAGCATGTTTTACTTCGATGTGCTCGTTTTCTTCATGCCAGTTTTGTTATTAACAGCATTATAATTAGGACTGAAAACAAAGATAAAGAGTGTAACAATTGTGTGACAGCTTAATGGCTGTATTTCCAAACTTTGACATTTGATGATAGAGTCACAGTAGTTCAGGAAACTTTAGAGTTATGTACAGTGTTCTGCAATCATGTAATGGCAGGGTATTTGACTGGTTTCCATGCAGTCAGGCCATCTCCTCCTCCTGTGCTCCCAGAGTGGACAATGTGATGTCCAGACAGTGCTGCTTAAGTGTATAAAAGACCTTTGATTTAAGATTTAAGTTGGGTTTTAAAAGAAACAATTATCACTCACTACAAGAGCAAATAGCACTGCTGGATCAACGTGGATCTAACATATAATATGGAGTGAAATTAAATGTGTGTGAGGCATCAGTACTTATATTTGTTCCTTTCACATTTAATTTCTACTGTCTGACTTCAGTTCACCAGTTCACCATTTGTGTTTCCAGCGTACACATTGGTCAGAGTTTACACATTCTCCTGTCAAGTTTGGTTCTTATAGATCACAACCTGTGTGTGCGAAATGGTATACGCAAGTTTCAGGCCCTGTTTTGAGCTTATGCCACATTGATAAATGAGACCCCTGATACTTGTGCATAACCATCCACCAAATGAGAAAAGTAGTTTCTCTGAGGATCACAGTTCACTGAATACTTGTTTCTGTTGCAAGTCAATCAATTTAAATGTAAAACTGCAATTTTGTCATTGTAATTGAAACAGAGCAGTCCATAAAGAGAAAACTGCTGACAGTCGTGATGGTCCTTATTTCTTATTTACTGGTGTTTTAATAGTGGAAGTTCCCTTGCCCTGAAAAATGTGTTTGGTTTATAATTTGTTCACTTGGATGTTTGAGCTTTATTGTATAGAATGGTGTGTGTGCAGCGTTCAGCACTAACAGAAATGTTTTTCTGCACACATCTTAAATCTCACTTTAAGACATGCAGGTATGAGCAGGTTTTGTGACATCATGACTAGTTTCACAACCAGACATGATGCCTCCACGTCACAAACACCGAAAATTGGCTTTTTAGACCAATTTATTTAAAAGGTCCTTACAAAAATCAAGGCACAAATATTAAAATATATCATTTCTATCTTGAAATTATATACAACAGATAGTGGGAGTGGCATGGTGGTGTAGTGTGGAGCACTTATCACCTCACAGCAAGATGGTTTCAGGTTTGAACCTTGCAGTCTGTGTGGAGTCTGCCTCCTGTGTGGGTTTTTCTGGAGTACATTCTTCCTCCTGCCGTTCAAAGACATGTAAGTTAGGCTGACTGGTGACTTTTAATTGCTTGTGTGAATGTGTGTATGGTTTATCTGTTTCTATGGCTGTGCTCCATTTGCCTGTGCCAGCATGCCACTTGGTATGTAGCAGCAAGGAAACATAAATAGAGTGCAGTCAACAAGCGAGGTGGCAGTATGATGCTAACCTTCATCACCTGATTCAAAGGTCTTATTTGCAGATTTTCTGATTCATAATCAAAAGTTGTGGTTGTTATGGTGTCCACATTGTCTGACAACAAACAGGCTGCTGTTCACTGTTCTACTGGACTCCACGTGTTGTTTTGTTGATGTGCTGCAGTTTTCTGTGGCTTCAGGTCGGCATAAGTGGCACATGTTGTTTCATGTGCCAAATTAAATGGAACAGAAACCATGCCCACCTAGCACAAACTGGCACTGTGCTGGTCGGGTTTTGGATCACACCCTATGTGTCTGCCTTGTGGCGGACTGGCAACCTGTCCAGGGTGTATCCTGCCCTTCGCCCAGTGTGGTCTAGGATTGGCACTAGCCTACCACCCCACCCCCACCCCCCAAAGCTAATGAATGGATGGATGAATGAAGAGTGGTGAGAAATATGTATGAAAGAAAGAGGACGTAACAGGTAAGTGGCACTTAGGTCATCTGGTAAAATTGTATCACCTTGTATTCATTGTATGTGACTGTAAATTGAATGCAAAATGGCATTTGTTTGAGGTTTTCTAGAGCATACTCTTTGTTTTCTACACGAGTGTAAAAAGCATTTTCTTCCTAATAGCCTGCTATATCATCCTCTAGTTACTGTCAGAGTGCTGTCTTTCAACACCTGTACTTTAGGAAGCTCGGGGAGTACTGTGGATTGTCATAATAATACCCCACCACCCCACCACCCCACCCACGTCAAGGACAAACAACAACTACTCGTGTAAATACTCAAAAGGATGAAGATGACAAGCAGAAACAAGGACACTCAACACATGGAGAGAATGCGAATTTGAGTAATGTACTCCATATGAAGAGCTTCATCAAGTCTAGATTGTTTTGATGTCATAGATTGTGTTGCAGCAGGGTATAAATCAAGAGTGATGGTGGAGCAAAATATTGTTCAATCAGCCACTTAAATCATGACTTTGTCCTACCATGACTGAGTCATTCAGTGCAGTGTGCCTTTCTGTTTTAAAGTTTATGGGTAATTAAAATAAGGATGGTACTCTGTGTACCGAAAACATTTTGTTCATTTACAGATTCATCTTTTTGTACTTTTGTGCCCTTGAATATTTTTCTTTTCATGAGTCGCATGAAAGATCTGAAAATTTATTATTGTACTTAGTTTTAATAGATACTTAACCATCTGTAAGATTAAGATACATATTTTGTTGCTGTGTTAGGTCTATTTTATAACTATCTACAATGTTATCATCATATCAGATATTTTCACCTCGAGCAAAACGTGCATTTGGGGTGAAAAGTGTCACATTAAGCTCCATATTCGTAACAATTGTTTTCTCCTCTCTGTGCAGTATATTTCATCTATTGGACCTGGTGGTGGCATTACCTCTGAGCTCTGTTGTTGGTTTGATTTGCCTCCTTTGCGTTATCATCCCCTGCAGAGCTGTAACCGCCCCATATAGTCTGGAAGTTCAAATGACATTATACTCTCAGTTCATAATCTATTCTCTCCCCCTCTCTCATTCTCTCTCTCTCTCTCTCTCTCTCTCTCTCTCTCTCTCTCATACACACACACACACACACACACATATTAAAATACAGTGAAATAATTTTACATTTTTAATACAGGCTTTTAATTTATTTCATGTTAGTGCTTTATTACTAAGTTTAATAAATGGAATACTATCAATTTAGCATGTTTGTTGGTATTTTTAGCCATGCTAGAGGGCTACCTCTAGGGCTGCCTCTAGCATGGCCACTTTGGTCTGTGCTAAAATATCTTGTCAACTATTCTGATCGCTATGTCATTTTGTACAAATATCCAGGGTACCCACAAGATACATTTTGATCATTAGATAGAAAAATTCAGTGTCCAGGACTTTGGTTTGTGTCCAAATATCTGCAGAAGTAATGACATTCCAATCAGCCTCAGCCATACTTTCTACACAATACTAATTAGCAAATGTTAGCACTGTCACTATTTATCTCAAAATGCAACACTGCAGAGAACTGCTAGTGCCACCACTAGTGTAGCTGTAAACTCTAGCCTAGACAATGTACTTTTTTAACATTTCAAACCTTGGAGCAATCTGTAGTTATTATATATTATTATTATTACTATTATTAACAGTATTTTAGCAGTTATTTTATTGCATAACCCCAATTAAACCCTCTGTCAGCTGCCACTCTTCACAAAATTAAGGCATAAAATGTCTGATTTATCAGTAAATATCATCATTTTTTTTTGGTGTCTTCCATATTCTTTAATTCCAAAATCATGCCTAATGGTCAAATCAAATCAAATCAAATCAAATTTGTATAGCGCCAAATCACAACAAAAGTCATCTCAGGACACTTTACAAAGTAAGGTCTAGACCTTACTCTTATCAATATTATTACATAGGGAAAACCTAACAAATCCCCCTTGAGCAAGCACTTGGCGACAGTGGGGAGGAAAACCTTCCTTTAATGGAAGAAAGCTCCGACAGACACCG
>NW_018127939.1:570925-580949 GCF_001952655.1 Monopterus albus
CGGCTAAACATGTCATCACTGGTCACATTGGGTAGGGGTCCAGAGAAAATTACGGAGTCCGACATTGTTTTAGCGAAGTTACACACCGACTCAACATTAATTTTAGTGACCTCCGACTGGCGAAGTCGGGAGTCATTAGCGCCGACGTGAATAACAACCTTACTGTATTTACACTTATCCTTAGTCAGCAGCTTCAAATAGGATTCAATGTCGCCCGCTCTGGGCCCAGGAAAACATTTGACTATGGCCGCCGGTGTCTCTGGCTTCACGTTTCTGACTAATGGTCAGTGCATGTACAGTAAAAGGGACTTCAGCTGCACAATTAAGCCACCTATAATTTAACAAACAAGAACCATCTTGTGGTAACTTTGGTGCTATGACTCATTCCAAGGTCTGCATCCTCTCATGCCTCCTCTTCGTCCCTCTGCTATGCTGTACAGTAGTGCGCCGCTCCACACTGATTGCCTCCTGTTCCTGGGTGAGATCAGATGAATGCCCACTAATAGGTTTTCAGTTTTATTCACTGAGCCCCTAGAAGAGAATTAGAGGGATTTTCCGGGGGTAATTAATTGAAGTGTCCTTTTAAAGGGGAAGTATCTTTTCTCTTGATTTAGTGAGTGGAGTTATTAGCTGGAACCTCAATGGCTGAGGAGCAGAGAGATTGAAGATTGAAGATCTATACACATTCCCAGCAACTCAGCTGGGAATGTGTATAGAATTATATAGAAGGTTATTATCCCTGGACCCAAATGACTGCATGGAACATTATAGTTCATCTTAAATATCCAGAAGAGATGTGATGTAATATAATTAATTTAAAGCGTTTAATCATCTAATTCCACCTCACATTTTGAGATGCATGGAGGCATAGCAGTGAACAAAGAAGTAAATGAAAAGTGAATGTTGGCAGCTCCTTAACCTGTCACAGACAGCTTTTCCATAGCCTACATGCATGCACACCTGTCTGTAAGATATGGATTTGAGGACTTGAGCCATGCTTGACTAACACTGGTAAAAGACTTGACTTGACTTTGCATTCATGACTTGAGACTTGGCTTAGACTTGAAACAGATGACTCAAAATGACTTTACTTTCTTTAAATAAAATATTCACATTTTACTAGATAGTGATAAGTTATGTTTTGTTTTGTTTTTTAAACAGAACTGGGTGATTTATAGTGAAATGTGTGCAAACCTGGCAACCTACCAGAAGTAGCCTAGTCCAAAAGTAAAAACATTTGGATTCAAGAATTATGTTGTTGATGACGGTAGTAAGAAAATAACAGCATTATGCAAGGTTTGCAAAAGTCAGCAACGTAACCCTAATATCTAACTTCATCCATCACTACGAAACTCACAAAGAAATGTAAGTAATGTTATGTGAATGTGTATGTTAGCTAATTAGCTAAATTGGCTGGTGAAATGTTAGCTAGAAAGCAAACGTTAAGTTTACGCTGTTAGACTTGACTTTGAATTAATTATGCATTTTACTGAGAAGAAATAGTTTATATACTATGAATGCACAATTAATAATTAGAGGATGTTTATGAATGTTTCACTTAAATACATGATATTCCCATAACATTAACTTGGGATTTGCTTGACACTGGGAGGTTACGACTTGAGTCATGCCTTTGACTCCCACATCTGATGAAGATGCTTAAAATATAAACTGGATGGTTTAATTTAGGTAACCCTGATAAGTTACGATCAAGTAGGTCTATCGCATATGATATATTGCTGGTCTTGTAAAGATGACTCATTAAAATATAGAACTACAATATGAGAAGATGCACACACATTGATGTGACACACTTATCCATGTAGTTGCTGCTTTATACTGTACGTACATATAGTCAGAAACTACAGTATGTCACCATACTCACACATTTAGTAGTTTGTGCATCAAAATAGTTTTAGACATTGGAGTACTGATCTAGAGAAAAGAAAATGCAGCATTTAGTTTGTTTATTGAGAAAAGACTCCAAATTAACATTTTCAAAGTAACCCTAGACAACATTTGTCTCCTCATGTTGCATATGGGTGCTAACGTTTTTTTGAGTGGATAGACCTTTGACAACATCTCATTTGCTTTGTGTGTTGGTTTGTCTTTCATTCATTTTAATTTAACTACCATATATGCCTCTTGATCAGATAGTGTATAAAGCAGATAGGTGAAACAAACAAGCAAAAACATTATTAGACAACTCAATATTACCTCACCAACATCAACAACTGGTTGACCTATCTGAATAGAATGCTTAAAGACCAGTCAGTGTTGTCGAATAAATTCTCTCAAAGGAACGCTATGAGTTCAGTGGAAAATGTATCTGAACCCGTGTTCCCATGGCATTACTATAAATACTGTAGAGTGGTAACACGTTTAAGGAAAAAACAGCATAAGTGCATAACAGCTTAAGTGATCCTTGACAGTTTCTCCAACTTTCTGAAACTTTTATTGGAGTGAAGAACAACATCAGATTCAGTTAGGTTGAAATCTGTTGCCTGTAAGGGCTATAGCATATTATTCACATCATTTTTATATTCATCGAGCCAGTGACCCCTCACGCATCCCAAAGCATCTATTCATTAAAGGATGCCCACTCAGCTGATAATTCAGCAAAGGAAGCCTGAAAATATCCCAGATAACAGCTAAGAAGTGTGGCTTATGGGGAGTGGGGGTGAAAGTATGAAATATTGGACTTTACTAAACTCTGCTAAGCTCCGTGAAATCACACCTCACTTTCTGCACATCTACCATTCTGTAATCTGTCTCCTAATAGTTGGCGTACTTCCTGCATAAAATCCTGTGGGAGAGGTTGCGATCAGTCATTCAGATAGCTCCCCAGGATCTTGCATTTTAATGAGTTGCCTTGAGCCTCAGTCCATATTCCTTAGTCTAGTTAAAATGAAAGTCTCACCTTATGATTCAACCCTGGCTCAGAAAGTCACTTTTAAAGCCAAGCGTGAAACAGGGAACAAGGGAGACAGACACAGATGCAGTGCATAGTCAGGACACACCAAAACCATTTTTTTTTTAGTTAAACACTATGAAATTGCTAAAGTGAATGTGTACTCTGCTTCTTGGCCAAAACAAAGTTGCAGTTGTGGAAAATGGACAGATGGATGGGAAATTATAGTGCAGACTAATTGTTATAATTCCCATTCCATTTTGTCCATTTAAAACATTTTTAAAAATACAAGCTCTTACTCTCCACTCCCTCTGAGTGTGAAGATAATACCTGTGATTTCCCCCACCTGTCCCAGTGCCTTTATGGATCTAGCCAACACTTCTCTGTGGTAGCTTTGGTAAAACACTATAAAACATTTAGACATGTCTCGTGGCATCACAGCCGCAGGGTAATTAGATTTTCTTTAATGATGATGGGATCGTGTGGTGTGGTTGCTGATGTTTCCCCATAATCAATACACCCTAGGTTGTTATTGAGTTTGCTGATTACTGTAATGCACTACACACAGCTGAGTCAACAGCTTTGATGCATTCTGAAAATATTACATTGTAGTACCCTCAGCCTCCCACCTCGCTCCTCATCTCTGCGTTTCGTTTCTTATTGAACAGCTGTCCGTCCTGTTTCCTGTCAGGTTTGTCTTTAGCCTTCATCCCTTTGCCTCACTTCTATTTTACATTTTTTTCGTCCTTCTTACTTTATACCACTATTGTTTTTTTGTCTTTTCCCTCTCGCAATTTTATGTTTTCTTCTTGTCTTCATTTTTTCCTTTATCTACTCCCTCACATCTAGTTGACTTTATTTCCTCCCCGCTCATCTCTGCTTTGTCTGGGGTCATAAGAAGAGTTGGTTCAGCTGGTCATTATGTCTGCTAGCCTCAGGGCCTGATATCTGGCTCCACCATGGGGCCCCTTTAGCATTAATTATGCCAGCAGAAGAAGAGAAGACATACAGAGATAAGCAAATACAGGAACAAGTGAAGTCAGCTATGGCGGGGAAACCCCTGATTAACTTCCCTTATTAAATATTTGTGTAGTGTTGGTATTGATGACAGAAAATAGACTAGAATGTGATAAAGATAATAGTGTTACTGAAACATGTACAGTCTTCACATTTAACTTAAAGACATCTGCACAGTTTTCTTCTTAAAGCGCAAAGACCTGCAGGTCAGTTGGCTTGAGCGACTCTAAATTGCTAAAAAGCAAAGTCTGTATAGACAGTACTTGCCTGCACTCCTCTGTGACTGCAAAATGGAATAAAGTGGTTAATGAATAAATAGATTAATTAATAGTTAATTATTTTTTTTAGCTCAAAGAAATAAAATTGAATTACTGGAGGTATTAATGGAAGCAAGCTGAAAATCCAGCACAAAACAGAAAACCCAAAACACTGTTTATATGGCAGTTGGTAGTTCATTCAACATTGGTGGAGAACAGTAAGCAATGTCCAAAGCTAGTTTTAATAGTTGTCAGGTTTGGAGTGTTGGCATGAGAAATTGTCAGAAAAAAAACAAATTATAGTGTTGAACTTATTGATGCTCAGTGAAACCCCCAGAGTTGTCTTCTGGTCTTGTCAGTGCAGTTTCTGAAACACTGAGTGAGGTGACAAGTAAAATGTTTGGATCACAGATCTTCCCAGTAATATATGTTCATGTTTGTTTCCACAAATATTAATACCGGTACAAGACTAATAAATTTCCACAAATGCTTTTTTTTATAGGTTATAATAAAAATGGCCACTCAGCTGAAAAACTACAGACAGATTAGAGTGAAGTTGGAGCCAGGGTTAGAAAGTAATTTTGATTTGGCTGTGTTAAGTACTCATGAATTGAAGTGGTCCACTGGGGGCACATTACATCCAGTCTGATGAAAGAATAACACATGGAGAGGCCTGGCATTAGTTCAACTGCACTGAGCTGTAGTTAGAAGAAATGCTTTTTAATAAAAAGAACTTTTATTTACATAAATAAACTGGTCCACGTTGGCCCACTGACATCATGCTTGCATACATATGAATATCAGAAGTGATTATCTTTAAGGGTTCTAGTGACAGAGGGTGTCGTATGCTGTACAGGTTGTAAAGCCACTTGAGGCAAATACAAATAAAAACTTGACTGGACGTGATTTGACTGCAGTACACTAGCTGCTAAGTGTTTATGATATTCATTCTGACTCTGTTCCCTTTTTTCACTGTATTTTCCTTTGCCAATGACTTAATACAATTCATTTATTTTTTCAATTATCAAGTTAAGATGTGATTTCATTACCCAGTTTTGATTGCCACTGTGTTGAGTGGAGTTGTTTGTCAGGTTCTTCTGTTCATTAGCTTTTGTGTTATTTATATTCTCATTAGCAAATGTATCATCGGTGATGAAAGCAGTTAACTGTCCTTCCATCAGTCAAGTTGCTGAATCTGTTCACAAGCACAGCCACCAGCACAAACTGATCTGTGTGTCCATCTAGCATCGTTTCATGCAGTAAATATTTTAATTTTCCCTTCAGTCCAACTCACACTGAGTTTGCATACCATAGCTATGTTTCTTCTGGTTGCGTCCAACTCACACTGAGTTTGCATACCACAGTTATGTGTGTCTTCTGGTTGGTTCTTCTTTGTTTCTGGATTACACTGAGTTGTATAGAGCATAAACTGTTTATTATCAAGCCTTTGCCAGTGGTCCAGCTATGGCCTGCATCAGAGAAAACAGAATGGAGAAACTGCTTTGTGAAGGAGGCAAGAAAAGGAAGCTGGAGAGCATTTCACTCCATTCACTTCACTGTCAGTGTGGGGCTCATTATCTCATATGTTTCTGCATAGTGCAGCTCCACAACAGTTTTCCACATCTGCAGCTGTACCCGCTGCTGTTATTGCATGTAAATTAGTTTATTTCAGTAAGTTTTACAATGATTAAACTATTGTCACAACAAATGCTACTTCACTTCTGGGAGCTGTAAATAAAGATTCTCATGGTAAATGGTCTTATCCTTGTATAGCGCTTTTCTATGTATCGCAGCCACAACAATTATGTTGGACATGAAAAATATTAAAACTATAATTAAGTTGAAATTTATCTGGTCACAGTGTGAAAAAGATGTACATGCAGGGATGAATTCAACTGTTAGTGAAGAGACAACATTTTTGACTCAGTAGAGAAGTTTATTTGACTACATTTCCTGTCTAGCTATTTTACAGAGTTTGTAAATTGTTTTCCCAAAACAGTGTTCACAGTAATTTCTTGTGTTGGACTTATCTGAGTCCGGTGTATAATCCATTAGATTTATATGCGAAGTGTGTTCAGGAATCACTTACTTTTCAGTTTGCTTGCAGTCTCTCATTACACACACTGTTATGAGTCGCTCTCATAGTAAAACGACTGAAGTCTCTGATGTAAAGTGGAGAAAATAAAAATCAAATAATTGTTTTATCTACATTTTAACCAAAAATATCTACATTGTATTATTGCATATTAATGCATATAAAGTACTAAATGGAAGATTTACAGAGCATTACTGCAGAAGACAGCCATTTTCAAGAGCGAGCTTCCAGTCATTTTATCTGAAGAAAATCAGATCGCTGATCAGTGACAGTTTAACAAAAGACAGAAACAAACAGACAGGCCAGCGTCCAAGCAGCAGAGAGTAGTTCAGTGGTAACATTTGTCAGGCAAACAGCGTAGACAGGTAGAGTACAATGCCTTTCAGTCAGATAGACAGCCTCGCTGCTGAAAGCTGCTTCACCAGTATACCAGCACCACTTTCACAACTCTGTGACTAATACTTAATAGGCATGACTGCATACAATTGGAGCTGAAATTCAAGATGCAAGTGGGAATAAGTGGCTGTACAAAGAAAAAAGAATGAAAACTCATGCTGCTTCTGTTGCTGTTTTCTTAAATAGGTCTTATTCATCAGCAGTGAATTGTGATGAAAACAGCATTCAATCTTCTTTTGTTCTCTAAGCAAGCATTATTTCCTCTGATTAACACATTAAATCATAGCTCATCTTACTTGGTCTCTTTAATGACCATGCAGTTTCAAACGAACCTTGGGAGCTTAAGTAATAACATTATGTACTCCACATGATTAGACTCAGTTTTGAACTACAGATAACTAAGTTCAATACTGTATTTTACTTATAAATTAAACATTTTATGTCCTTACCTTGAAAGTCATCCATGCCCTTAGCTAACTGAGAAAATTGGTTTTTAGGGCCTTGACTGTGCAGAAATATTCCTAAATGCTGTCACTGAAGTGTACTGATTGGCAGACTTTTTTGTGAAGACAAATTAATCGACTTTGATTCAGACGTGGTTTCGTTATTCTGCAGTGAACTATTGATGGCCTATTTGTAAAAATGTCTGCTTCTTTTTGTCATATTTTGTGTTCTTAAAAATAACCCCCCTAATATACAGCTTGTATTATCTATAACATGCAATTATTACTGTTGCCACAATTCAACAGTGCTTCACAAATACATCATCATAGCCACATTCTGTAGTAAATACAAATACAATGTGCCAGCTGAAAAAAGCTGCAGGTGAATCCACTGTTCAGTGATGGAAGTTTCTACTTTGGTGGTTTCCTTCTTCTGTTCTCTTCTGCTTCTTTTCCTCTCTTTTGCACCCTCACCTTGTGATTTTCTCTCAAACATTTTCATGTACGCTTATCTCCTCATCTGCACTTATCTCTGCATTGCATTCAGCTTCTCATTAATATGTGCTTGTAATTCATCATCGTGTAGCTCTACAGCATTGGTAAGGGGTACGATGATTCCTCTTTGAACTTCCTTTGATCTTATTCCCTCCTGAGAATAGAATAAGTCAGCTCTTGGTCTTTTTCAGTCTCTTGAGTAAGTCTGATTAATATAAAACCCATTTCAGGTTTTGAAATATCCTTTGTAAAAAGGCGAATAAATTAAAATGAAACGCCCATGACTTACACTTATGCAGATACACTCATACATATTGTGTGCACACACAACACACACTAGACTCAAACACATAGTAGCATCACATTTACCCTTTGTTTTTTACCCTGTCTGTGTTCTCTGGCTCCATCTGGGCTTTTCACCCTGCATCAGTTCCTCGGTGGCACCCACAGCTCTGCCGGCCCCCGCTGATTTCCCTTGGTGTTTGAGAAAGATACAGGAGTTAGCTTTAGGCAACAGCACTGTGTCACACCAGCCTGTGTGATGAAATCAATCTAGAATATATGAATCTCAGTGTGTGTCTTTGTTCTGTGTCTATCATTCTGTGTTTTCATGTGTGAATTTCTGATATTTTACCTCACAGGCCCTGCTCTCACCACACATGCACAGCTCATTGCATGATGAACAGTATTTACAGACTCTCTCCCTTGTCTCCTGTTATAGTAGCACTTTTCGCTTCATCCATTCTGAGCTGATGCCATCCAGCAGCACAGCAGATGGGTCTAGTGAGGTAACAGTGATCCTGCATGTTCCCATCCATCCCGCCACGAAATCATCCAATGCCGTTAAGATTGATTGAGCCTTGGCTTCTGCCAGAGGATGAAACTGATAACAGAGGGCAATGAGTCTTCACTGAGGCCATCCATATACTGTAATACCACATTATGATTAAACACAATAATGATCTTTTTTAGAGTATACCCAGCCCCATTGTCCCATTACAGGATGCTAGATGTTTATCGTGCATGTTGATTGATGCTGATGGCTGCACTATATTCTGGATTGACGAATGCTTACTGGTTACATGATCCTCATTTGAGAGTGCTGTTATGGTTTCTAATAAAGACTGTGAGGATGCGGAGGGTCAGCTTGACTCTAATATCACATAAAACATGTAATACGGTTGCGTTGCGTTCAAGAGACCTCCGTTTACTGGTGGAATGAAAACATAATTCACTGAGATCTGTTCAAGATAACCAATTTAGTCATCGTTTTTAACACCCTAATTTGTTGCCGGTTGGTGTGTCTCTGTACAAAATCTTGTGTGCGTACATGTATGTTTGTGCACACCCTCAATGAGTCATCTAACAGTGGAGCTTTGGAGGTGTGAAGTGGAACTGAGTATAGGTAATGAAGGAGATGGGACTGTGTAATTATTCTGCAGAGGAAGGCTTACCGGTTTACTTAACTATTAATGGTTCACCTTGAAGCGCAAATGCCAAGGGGATAAAACTCACACCTCTCTGCCCCTCATTACCTTCAAATGGGCTAAAGACATTGGCTAAGCCATAGCTATTTATGTAGACTTTGCATATTTTCCTGTAGCCTCTTTGTGTCTTATTTGAGTAGTTTGGCTAATGCACTGTGGCTAAGTACTGGCGGGTATTAAGAAGAAGCATAAAAAGAGATCGATGTTTATGAGCCACGCTACGCAGTACTGGTATCTGGCACTTAGGGGAATGTTTCGTTAAGTATGTGGGTCAAATAATAATCACACAGAGTTTGTTGCCAGAAAACATCAAACTTCAGTGGGTTTAATCATTTCAGAAAAGAAAAGAATTAGCTTTATGTAAGGTAGCCCTGGCAGGGTTTTCATAACATACATACTTCACACATATTTTGCCAGCTCCCATAGTGTTACACAAACTGGAAACAGAAGCAAAATCACATCATCACTCACACTGATTAGTTCAGTTGTTTTAGAATTGCAGTGTAATATTGCAATTGAAATCTACTGATTATAGTTATCCACTGTTTATTGGGGAAAAAAGAAACAACCCCACAATTAAAATAAATTAATCCAAATTCCCAGCACATGAAATTATCAGTCTTACATTCTAGAGAGTACTAGACATCCCCTCCTTTTCACAAGTGTCCATCTGTGTCCCAGACACACTGGCTCAGAGAAACTTAAAATGTAAACACATTGAAGAGGTATTCACCTGATGATATTTTAACTACAGGGGCCTGACTGCAAACTGATGACAGCAAGAACTTGAAGCTCTCAGTGGAAAGCCACTTTATAGGCACTTCTGCCCCCACTGGAGAAATGGAAAAGACTACTCAGAAGACACACAACCTAATGCGGTCTATCTGTGTGTGTGTCTGTGTGCGTACTCATTGGTGTGCATT
>NW_018127939.1:581003-613146 GCF_001952655.1 Monopterus albus
CGCTGACAAGAGACAGTGATTGGGGGTTGAGGTTGGGTCAAGGATTGCCTCCCATTTCAGCTCAGCTGCAGCGGGCAGGGTTTCCATTTTTGTTCCCATTACCAAATAAAATGCACCCTGCTGTTAGAGATGACATCAGGGAGAAAACACATTAATAGGAAGGGCTAACTTTTTAAGCAGCTGTCTGGGTGGCGGTACTTTGTAATTGTGTTGGTCAGACATCTGTCACTATTATTACACACATTTTGGAGCTCCTAACACAATGCATGTTGTATGTAAAAAAGTCATGTAGATGACATGCTAGGCTCACTTTGTTTGGTCATTACCTTGAACATATACTCCAACAACAACAACTATTCTTCAAAATTTAATAAGAGTCTAATAGGAGATAGGTGTTTAATACACCTGTATACAGAACAGAACACTGTATACAGTGTGTGTGTGTGTGTGTGTGTGTGTGTGTGTGTGTGTGACTTAATAGGAATCTGATTTTTATCTGTTTCATATGTTACATCATTTCCATTTATTTCAGAAGCTGTTTTGCTTTTTTTTGGGTTACACAGTCCAAATGCATCAACAAAGACATTCACTGGAGCCTTATCTGTTTTGCTGTTACACCACAGACTTCCAGAGCAAAGAAGCTCTCATACTATCTTCTAAAAATGTGTTTTATTCCTGAAAATAACACCAGCATTTTAACAAGTATTATACATGAAAAATAAGTTTGAGTTCAGACTCCACCCTGTCCTTTGCTGTCTTCTCCAGGGACCACAGTGATGACAATGACGGCGTTCGATGCAGACGACCCCGCCACAGATAATGCTGCGTTGCGCTACAACATCGTCAGGCAGTCACCAGATAAACCGTCCCCAAACATGTTCTACATCGATGCAGAAAGAGGCGACATTGTCACCGTTATCTCCCCCACGTTACTTGACAGAGAGGTGGGTTAACCTGGCAAACGTGTGTGTGTGTGTGTGTGTGTGTGTGTGTGTGTGTGTGTGTGTGTGTGTGTGAAACTCTGCTAAGTGTTGATCGTTTCCCATGTGGAACAGAGTGCAGGTTTCCTGTCACAAGCCTTATTTTTGTCACTGGCATATCTGAGATGCAGTTTGTTGTTGTACAACTTCCCTTTCTCAACATGTCACTAATATCGCCCGTGTGTGTCTGTGTGTGTGTGTGTGTGTGTGTGTGTGTGTGTGTGTGTGTGTGTGTGTGTGTGTGTGTGTATGTGTGCCTTTGTATTACTTACATCATGAGGACCAAACCTGTTGCCACACTCACACTGTGGGGACTCGGCCATCATTGTGGGGACCAGAAGCTAGTCCCCACAAGGAAATCACTGAATTTTAGGGTGGCAACATGGTTTAGGGTTAGGATGAGGTTAGGTTAAGTGTTAGGGTCAGACTTAGGTGTTAGGCAAGTAGTGGTTATGGTTAAGGTTAGGATAAGTCTACACGAAATTAATGTGAGTCAATGTAAAGTCCCCACAAGGAATGAAAACACAGCATATGTGTGTGTGCGTGCGTGCGTGTGTGCTGTATGCCACCTACAGATATTGGTGTTTGTCCTTGTGAGAATGAGCACTGGTGCACTGTAGCAGGCCGACACAGAAGCCAGATGAGCGTCTCTCCATTTCCACGTCTAACCAGAGCGAGACAACGGGATGATTGCTTTTTCAGCAGGGTGACAAATGCCAGAACATTGATTAGGTTCGCTGGTGGAAGAGGAATATTAGCTGTTGTCAGACACTTAGCGCATAGTTTAATTGAGGTGATACACACTTATTCGCCGGCTCTGGCGATGTCCAACACGGCCGGCTGAAAACCTCCCAACTGGAACTGCTGGAACCATGGTGGCTAACCACCCTGATGAGCCACTCCACGAGCTACAGTAAACTGTTTAATAGAGGCGTAATTGATTAAAAGTGTGTTGAAATGAGATCGAATCAGTGCAGTGAGCACTATTAGTACTGATTTTTTTGCAGTGTTGAATGATTCAGGAAATGTGCACCGGTTATTAAGGTTTCTCCTCTATAATAGAAAAGTGAGACTTTTGAAGCATATTACTTCCAGGATTTTTCTAAATATAACTGTTCATGGAGGGGAAAAATAAAATAAAATAAAATAAAACAACTCCTCCACTTATCTGCAGCCAAGCCTTATTACAAGCACTAACAGGCTGGTGTTGGCATATGCATTTGAGTACCTTTGAAGAAGGCACATAGCCAGGTTGTCAGTCTGTTAGTGGCTTCAAAAACCCCAGAATAAAACTGATATATCTTCTACAGAAACCCAGTGGACACAGATTTTTTGTTGCAAATTTTAATTAGTATGACTGTCCCTTTGAGCTCTACAGCCCCCTTAACCGAAACAAAAAACTGAGCAGAACACCATGGTGCTGAGGTGTTTTATGTAATATTCCCAGCAGTTGGTCAGTTTTACACCTGTGAGCAGAGATTTTACACCCTGACTGGATGTCACAATCCATGAAATTATTCATTTTATATTCAAAAAAAAAAAAGATGCAAAAACCAATATGGTGAATTTGTTTCTCTACTAAAGAGCCAAATAGCTGTGACTAATCTATGTCTGCAATGGTAGCCCGCTGTGGTATTAACAGTACAGCGGTTGTGGCAACCTACAGGCAGTACAAGCCTGAAGCACCATGTACTGTAAGATTGTCTTTATGTTGTAACTACAAGTATTTCCCCCACTCATCACCACACTGCCATAATTTATTAGTGTGGGTTTTTCAAGAATGTCCTCAGGGGCTTTAGTCCAGCCGCAGTGCAGCATCTTATTAAAAAAAAGTGATATGTCTTTAAAAGTGCAGTCAGTCAGCAGAGCCAAAATGGAAGTGGAAGTGTAAAAGGTATAAGCTTTATACTGTCCTCCTTTAGGTCTGGACAGATTCAAACTTAGCCACTTCAGCACATTCTCATAAATATGGCTCTAACACGACACCCATTGATTCCCTTTGCCATCCAGGGTATAGTTTTTGAAGACAGCATGTACAGCATATGTGTGACAGAAAGAGAAACAGAGAGGGATTTGCACATTAAAAGAAAGAATAAAGAAAAGACAAGAGATGGCCAGTCTTTGCTCCTCCATCCTCTAAATTCCTCAGACATAATTCAGGTGGAGCTCTAAGTGTGTTTGGATAGACACCTCGCCTGCCCCGGGGAGACAGAAAGCAATCCAGAGAAAATTGGAAAATCAATTTTGACACATCAAAATCAGTTAGATTTTACCTCTAGTGCTTTCTCTGAGGTGTAAAATCCTGTCTTGATATGCACATTTATTCCACTGCTCTGTTTTTTTTTCTCACTTTTCTTTAGACACGTCTCCCCTCACTGTTTTATATTACTCTGACAGACGACACTGTTGGATCAATGGCAGACTGTAATTTTTGACAGCTAATATTGCTGCTGGGATGAAGCCATTTTCCTAAGTCTGAAAGAACAGTGTGTTAGAATTAGTGTTCATATCTTTCTTTGGATACATATGGAAACTTGTGAGCTGTGGGTGTACAGTGTCCTAACACTTTTACCACACAGTCAGGGGGTCAGAAAAGTCAATAGAGGAAGCCAAAGGTTTCTAGTCTTTAACTTGATGTTTCTGATTAAGGTCTTAACAGGGAATGAATTTGACTTGTAATGATAAAGAGGAGGGCAGCACGGTGGCGCGGTGGTTAGCGCTGTTGCCTCACAGTGAGTAGGTTCCGCGTTCCGACCCGGGGCTTTTCTGTGCGGAGTTTGCATGTTTTCCCAGTGCTTGCGTTGGTTCTCTCCATGTGATCCGGCTTCCTCCCACAGTCCAAAGACATTTAGCATCGGTTGATTGGTGTCTTTAAATTGGGACAGTCCATCACAGGGCTAACAGCAACCTGTCCAGGGTGTCCCCTGCCTCTTGGTATAGAAAATGGCTGGATGATAAAGAGGACATAACAAGTTGAAATCTTTCAGCAGTATTAATAAGCATGTTCCACCCTCTTTGGCCTATGCAAAAGCAAGCATGTAGCAGCTTGATAGAGGCAGTGTGTTAGGTAATGTTTCTGAAAAAAGATAAGGAATTAAGATTTGTTCTTGTGTTCAAGTATGTGTGTTGGCAAGAGAAACCTCTTCAAACTTAATTTAAAATCAGCTGCTTGAAGAAAACTAAACATTCATGCAGATGATTTTCAGTGAGGAACTTGCATCTTATAGTCCGGAAGCATCGTCCTGCTCACTGAAGAAAACTGATCTGAGCTGGCTGATTTATCAGTGTAACCCTAGTTTCCTCAGTCAACTGTTCTTTCATGTACCACCTCCCAGTGCTGCAGCCTGATGACACTACATCCTGTTCAGAGGCTTGTGAACTGTGGGAGCAAAGATGAGAATCAGAAAAGAAATGATGACAGCTGGGAAGATGTAGGATTTCAGGCAGGGGGCACAGTAAATTTCCCTTTAGTCTACAAAATAACAAGCCTCCTCTGAATGTGATCCACTCAAGTGATGCATTTGCGGTGGCATGAAAATGTAAGTGAACCCTTTGAAATTAACTGCATTTATTTATAAAATTGTCTTAAACTATGGTCAGATATTCATCTAAGTTACAATAATGCACAAATAATTTGAACTAATAACACACAAATCACTGACTTGTTCTTGTCCATTCTGAAAACATCATTAGAACATTCACAGTGTAAGTTGGAAAAATATGTGAAATCACTGGTCAACATCTCTGTTCATGACCATATGTAAATCGTTGTGCATGGTCGCATACGGTGCCTGATGCCCGTGGCAGGACACCGCTACTGAAGCTGCTGGACTCCACAAAGAACAACACTGTGCAGCTGAGGTTTGCTAAACACCACCTCGACACTCCACCAACACTACTGGGAAAATGTTTCACGGTCTGATGAAACCAAGGTTCAACTGTCTGGGAAGAACACACAGCACTACATACAGTGTAAAAAGGGCATTGCACACCAACATGAAACCATCATCCCAAAGGTGAAGTAGGGCGGAGGGGGCATCATGGTTTGCAGCTGGACTGCTGCTTCTGGGCCAGGACAGCTTGTCATCATTGAGAAGAAAATGGATTCCTAAGTTTAACATTGTATAGACATAAAGTCACGGTGGCAGTCTGTCAGTTGGAACTCAATAAAAGTTGGGTGATGCAGCAGGACAACGATCCTAAATATCAAAATAAATCTAGAACAAAAAATCTTCAACCAAAGAAAATTCACATTTTAGAATGTCCCCATCAGACCCCAGACCTTATCCCCACAGCATAGAATGACAACAAAAGAGCGTTCACACCAGCCATTCATGAAAGATTATCACAGTTTGTGTGTTACTAGCTTAAAGGAACTTTACCAAATGTCTTCTCAGCTGCTAGAGGGTCTAGTGAAAATCAAACTCACACAATAAAGGACTCCTTATTGCTCTCTGCTCCTCCTGTCTTGTTTGCTGAAACAATGCTGTGAACTACAGATGCCTGGTTGCAACAAATTTTACAAAAACCAGCCTGCAGTTCAAAGTTAGCAGTTGCTGACTGACGAGTCCTGGCTCTGCAGAGGTATTGCAGTGAAATAGCTTAAACTATCAAGGTTGACAGTTCAGTGATTTATGATAGTTTAGACAGTATATATGGCTAATATCATTTATCAAGGATATATTTAAGCTAAGCTAATTCACCTTTTAGGTTGCATCATGATGTAGACAGGGATGTCACAGGATGGATGAAAGTCGGTGCCCATCAAAGGAAGGCAGAGTTTGTGTTGTATTTATTTGGAGCAGGTTGAATGAGGCCAGTGAGGGCCCTTCAGTCTTTTAGTTGCCGAAAGGTCCTCCATGACTGCGTGAAATGTCTGTAGAAAACCAGGTACTTTCAAGGATTCACATACTGTACAGTACCTTTCCTTGCCACTGTGTATTAGGTAACTTGTAATGAACATGAATCTTAAAATCGACACATGTACAGTAATACAAAACATGTTCCTTAATCTTTTCATTCTGATTTATTCTCTCCTTTGAGACATGGTGAACACCACTTTAACACACAGAGATATACGCACACAGTAACAGAAAGAAGTGGTAAATTTCCCTTAACACAGGAGGGGATGTTCTGAGAGGTAATAACACTCACTAAATAAGAAAGATGATAGTGGAATGTTAGGATTAATGGCTTGAACTTCATGTGGAATATATTTGAAGTTAGACTACAGTGATAGAGTGATCACTAGACAAGCGCACAGACACAGACATCTACCTGTGCCACAAATACACCAGTCATTGCAATCTATTTTAGTCTGTGGAGTGTCCATGTGCGGGCCGGCTGTAACCATAGAGGACAGACAGCTAATGGCAGTGTGACTTTCTGACTCTCTAATGCTTTCTGGGCAATCTGGGAGCTGTCACTGCTAAGGATAGCCAATCGATGGAGTCGACCAACCCCTCCGTACCCCTCCGTGTTCTACAGAGGTGAATTACATGGAGATAAAATGGATGTGTGTATGTGGTGGAATTGGGGTGTTTACATTTAAGTAGCTAAAACTACATATTCTTTATATTTTGGTTTTTACCACCTAAATCTGTGCAGATGTGTTGAGAGTGCTTGTCAAATAATCTTTTTTAATGCCAGACAAAAAACATCTTGTTTTTTTCTACCTGAAGGTGACTTTCAGATACAAATGCAAGGCTTAACAGTCACAGATGGAAAAGAAATTTGCACCTGAAAACAAGTCATCAAAAGCACTATTTTGTTCTATTGTTCCTTTCTTTGTTATTCTTTGTTGAAGCATGTAAGGAGCTTGCAACTTTCCTGTTGCAAGCTCCTTATAAATGTTCACTTGGTTCTGTTATGCCTAACGAGTAAAAATCCGCAGTGACAGTTAGATGGATGAAGCCGCACACTTATCCCTGATCAGCACTATAGTATGTATTGATGGCTGTAAGTAAAGTATAAGTAAAGTTTGTTGGGTGCAACCTTGGCAGTGTGAGTGTTTGTCTGATATGAAAGTTTATCCTGTCTAATGGCTTATTTGGCTTGGTGGCCACAGTGGCTAACATGCCTGTGCTCTGTGATGAATGACCGCAGAAGCTCTAGCAGGTTCAGCTCTTCGGGAAAACTGCATTCATGCTTTCATTGTTATAATTCTTTTGCCCCTGTTATTGCTCATTTCTCTCCTCACCGTGCCTGTTCATCTCTTTGTTTTTTTGTTTTTTTTTGTGCTTATTTTCATTTGGTGTTATTTTCTCTCTCCCCTGCATCCAGTGTCTATCTCTTTTTGTGTGTGTGTCTGTCAGCCTTGCCTCCCCTCCTCTGTCAACACTTCACTCTGGACATCCAATTACTCGCAGGTCATAGCATAGTGATTCCATTCAGAGCAGCACCATTCAGCGCGGACCTCAAACAGCCATTCAAATTTCATCCTCGGCTGCCTTCAGAGTTGCCGCTCTGCAAAATGTTGTTTTCAAACATTTCTGGGGCCACCACCTAATCTGATCCTCCAAGCATAATTGAATGTCAGTCGTCACATAAAGATGCTTTCCTCCCTTCAATTAGCGTCTCGTTTCCCCGTGTCACGGCAACAAGACGAAGCAGAGAGAGAGAGAAATATTTACTCCTCCCAGGTAGAGGCCGGAGAGAGTTATTACATTATGTCATTTATATGCAAATAATACAGCACAAGGAACACACTGATAAGATTTCATTACAGCAGATCTGATGTGCACTTCAGTTTATAAACTCCCTTTCATTCCCCTATTATGATCTAGAGATTGGACAGATGTGAGTAGATGAGCTGGCTGGAGAGAGTTACAGGCAACTATGGCCACAGGTATAGGCCTCCAGAGAGGATAGGCCAGGAAGCCGAGGCCCAGTATCAGTGTGAAACATTGGTGTACCGAGCAGAAGGTTCAGAGAGATGAATGTTAGAAAGAGAGGTTCCAGTTCGATCTGCTGAGAGATGCTGCTTCCAGGTACTTTAATGCAGACGTGAGGCTGGTGGAAGGTGAATGTGTGCAGAGACAGCGGCGTGATGGAGTGTGATTTTTAGCAGCAGCATTGCGGTTGTATTTCTAGCAACAACAGTGAAGTTAGAACACTTTGTATTCACTGTCAGGGAAGTGTTTTTTTTTAACCATAACTGTTGTCACAAGCTTCAGAGTTGTGTGCAAGTAATTTAAAGATACAGAAGTGTGTGTCTGAAAAAAGTGAGACAGTCAATACTTACAGTACACAAATGAACTACAGCTAAAGTAGACCACAAGTACTGTGAAATATATTCATAGGTCTTTTACCTTTCAAAAATACTCTACAGAGAATTTCTTCTACATTGTGATGCATCCTGTGTGAAGTGGCTGCTGTGAACTTTTATCTTGCTGTAAGCCATGTGTGAAGCAAAGGTGAGAGCAGGTTTTCACTCCTTAAATTGAGAGTTTAGCTGATGATTAACACAGTGACCTTTTGAGATTGATTTGTGTTTCTGTATTAATTTGGTTTGTGCATACAGTATACGTGTTTGCCTGTGTGTGTATGTGTGTGTGTGTGTGTTGCTGGTCTCCAGTGCCCTCAATATCTGAAATATTACTCATCGGCAACCAAAATTAGTTTTGGTTAATTAAGAGGGAAGATCATCTAGAAGACTGAAAGGTTCAGATTAATACCTTATGCAGAAAATGTTTTTTTATTTTAAAATATCAGCACTTGACACGTAGATGATTAGAATATGAAATGATAGATGATTGCAGTTTATAGCACATGGATACATATAAGGTGTCTGACTATTGTTAAAGGCTTTGTATTTACATTTGTTCCATCTCTCCATACATTTTTAAAACACATAAATGTACTGTGAATATTTGCTTGTTTTTGGTTTTTCCACAAAAAACCTAAATGAATCAGGTCAAAAATCTGTTCCTAAGACATTCTCTAAAAAGCATCTTTCGGTTTTATTCATAGGTATAGCTCTTCAGAAATGAACTCATTTACTTTGTCTGTGTAATGTGGGTGTGGCTTAACCAGATTTAATTAATATCCAAAAGACAAACTAAACAAATTAACCAGCTGTCAGCAGTGTTTGATTCAAATGTTGGTAAATTTTGATTAGTGCATGAAAGTCTCTATCATCACCTCCAGCCAACTGAGCCCTGTTCCCTTCAAACCAGTGAGAGGAGCACAGAGAACAAAAATCCAGAAATACCTTGTGTGATGTAACATTTTGAATATGAATATTCTTACCTCGAGAAGGGGGGCCACTGAGTTCCTTTATACAGCAAACTAAAATTAAAATTTTGTGTAATTACTATGATTGATTATTTACCAATGAATATCAGTTGAAGTACCAATCCTTGGAGCAGAATAATCACACTTAATTAACACATCGGTTTAATAAACCATCACTGAATCAATGAAAGAATGAATTCTCTAGAAAACTGACCCCTCAACAAATAGAAAAACAACATTGCCTTGGGTTTTATACATTTTATTAACTAATCTATGACTGCATGACTACATTACTACACTACTCTGATAAATAAGTGGATGAATGATGAGTATATAGGTGATGGAGATAAAATGTAAGGACATAATGTAGTGACTGGGGATGAATGGGAATGGTGATGGTGGAAACCAGATAAATTCCATTATTTGTCATAAATGGATTCAGCTGAAATTTAGGAAAATATATACGTTGAATAAATTAGGATGTATCCTAGACAGACCAGCCATAGAGCCTGGTAGAATACAGACAGCTTGGCCTACTGTGGTTTGGCGTGTATGCCCAGGGCCGATGTATGACTAATGTCCGTCCTGCTCATCACTTGGCAACCGCGCGCGTTGTTTCTGTGAATGGAGAGTCCTTGCTCCGTCTAGCCCAGAAGATGGCTGGCTGTCAGCAAGAGGCTGGAAGTTTGGATTGGTTCAGGTCAGGTTCTCTCCGGTCTGGCTGGATGTCAGATGTGTGGATGTAGACTGCCACACATTAGACTGAGCGGTGCGATTCAGTGGGTACAGCTATAGTAGTTTTGACTTGGCAGTCTGCATTCAAAACGTTGAGCTGGTTTCCTTCGAAAAGCTTGCAAAAAAAAACAAAGTCTAATTCCACTCAAAACTCAATAAGATGATGATTGCTCTACAAAGATGGCTTATTGCTCATTTTAAGACGGGTTTGGTTTGTTGCCTGAAAATATGAAAATACAAATATAAACAAAAATACTATAACAAAGAGTAAAAATCAGGAGCACGCACAATAGAACAGAAAACACAAGCAACTCGGAGTTAGAAATTTAATGGCATGACATTTGGACAAAGTCTCTTCTAGACAAAAGACTAATTAGAATTAACTTCTTCTTCTGACATAAGCCCAAGGAAGTAATGTTTCCTGGCCAGCAGGGGTTTCAGATTTCTCTGTTAGGGACAAAGAAAAATAAGGATTTTAAACATAAATTGTATTACTCAGTGTTTTACCATGCCCCATTCATTAGTTATGAATATAAGAATAATAGAGTTAACAATCATGAAAAATTATAATAACAAGGAGATACCATTACACACAACATCTGGGATGTCTAAAATCTCTAATCAAACAAAATCCTTTTCCTAACATTCACTGGGTCATTAACATCTGGCTTAAACATTATAGTTTACAGTCTAAGAACAAAATCTAACAGAAGTAAACATAAAAATCATGGTTAAATGTCTAGTGTTTATGTTTTTTTTATCTCAGCTAACAACAGTAGCAGAGTGATCAAAGTTGGACTGAGTGTCATGAAATTCATCAGTGGTCATTATAACACAAGTTGTATGAGATTTAAGAATTTAGTTCATCTGGGTTTTGTGTCCCAAAATAAGTGTTGTCTGTGAGAAGGAGGTTATTAGGTCTCAAATCTGACATGAGTTGTAAAATGGCTTGAGTTAAGCTCAAGGTTGGACTGAGATAACCTTTTACTCTGCAGCCAGTTCCTGAAAACTCACATAAGCGAGTGCAAGGTGTATTTCATTCACTGAAAATAATGCAGTTTCAGGTTTTGGAACCATAAGCCTGGAAAGTCTTTGGTGCTGATGAAGTGTTTTTATTACTTCTAAGCGCATTCCTTTGCATTATCTTCCCTGGGGATCACAAGTAGTGATGTCTCCACCACCGTGAGGTTGTGTTAATTATCTCCAAGGAATCCCTCCGTAATCCTCTCTCTGCTGCATGCGTATTTGCTACAGTCAAATGACAAAAACTGTTCTAATTTGTCAGGAAATACAGCACTGAAAAACTGATGTGTTCACCAGAATCCAAGTAAGACAACTGGTTCTGAACTACAGTAGTTTTGGCGCGTCACCTAGTTGTCTTGTGTGCGCATGTGTTAAACTGAGACTTAAGGTCATTCTTCAGAGTGAAGGTCAAATACCCAAATGAAGTTACAATAAGCAAGACACATTTTTGTGCATCTGTGAGGCTCCCTGGTGTGTTTTCAATAGTGTTTGGACAACAGTGGAGGTGTATGGCACAGAGGAACATGTTAAATCAGGTCCTGGAACCACAGACATTACAGCAGAATTCATTGTTGGTTTTAGTTTCTCTATGGGATTTGTGGAAAACACGAAAAACATAAGAAACAGCCTTTATCCTTTAAGTTTGCTATATTATGTTTAGACACGTATATATACAATGAACCTTATCTTTGCCTTCTTTTCTTTTCCAAAGGTACGATATAGTAAGTAGTGTCCAGTAGTGCTGGTTGCCTTTATTTTCACATTGTGAATATGATCTAATTATAGACCTTTTCAATGGCCAAAGTGTAGTTCATCTTACAATATGTCTACCCTCGGTTTGTTAATTTTAAAATGGGTTTTTTGTTATTTGTTTTTTTAGCTGCTAAGATGACTCTTTCTCAGCAGGAGCATGCCCATTGATTTATAGTGACATATGCTAAAACAAGTTAAGGTTTCATCATGGTAAAATAGGAAATCTTGCCTTCTAGCCGATAATGTTGTTTTTCTCATGAGTTGTGAGCTAAACTCATTAGAGTTGAACAGAAATACATGCATCCACAGCCAAATCTTTCTGATCATATACCAGTTTTGATCAATCGAGATTAGTACACTGATTTGTAAAGGAGTTAGAATTACCCACTTTGTTTGTAGGGCAGCATGGAAACAAACCCGACTGCAATCAGATAGCACTTGGTTATACATAGATTATGGCTTTAAACCAGAAAAGGAGTTCAGAAAAGAAAGTAAACCACTTGAGTACATGACCAAGAGATCCCAATATAAAGAGTGTTACTGCAGTGTCTCCTTATGTGATGGCTAGCAGCCAGAGTTCTGGCAGCTGTAATCAATACAGTGTAGTTGGTGTGAACCCAACCACCTCACGTTCTCCTGTTCTTCCCTGAAATGAACAAAGTGGACACCGTTCACAGGTATTGATGAAATACGCACCCCCCCCCACACACACACACACACCCCACCCATACCAATCTCAGTTCTTCCTCTCCTCATTCTCCTCCTCCTCCTCCTGCTTTCTTCCCCTCCTCTATCATGGCTCTGTCCAGTTGCATTAGTGAGGAAATGAGATTCCCCCTAATTAATTAGATCTCTGAGTGCTAAAGATGAAGATTACATCCCAGTGAAGGTTAGAGATGTCAATCACGGCGTTTTTCGACTGAGCATTTCTCAAGCTAAATTGAGCCCCCTGGGCACTGTGGGTAAAAGCATGTGTTGTTAATCTTTTTTTTCTGTCTTGCTTTAATTGAGTCTCACCAACAGTAGTCAATGAAAGCACGGGACAAGAGAAAACAACAAGGGAGAGAATTACATTCACCAGAAGAGCAGACAAGAGATGCCCTGTTGGAAGAGATGAGTAGAGGAAAATGACAATAAGAAGGATAAAGGTTAAAAAAAAGGAACATTAAAACACTCAGAGCAGTGAACAAAGAAGAGGAATAAGGCAGGACAAGTTTCATAAAGCAAAGACTAATTATTAAGCATTAAAATAACACTGATACAGTAGTCGATGTAGATTATGATGATTTTTATGACTGTTTTTCAATTAAAAAAATCTCTTTTTATACCAAGGTTATGATTTAACAATAGGATTTGATTAACAATTTGTTGACAGTTGGATAGACCTGTGAGAGAATAATACTAATAATATAATTTTTCATTCCCTTTCTGTCCATATCAGACTCAGTCTATCTGAATTATTCACAGTTTACCCAGATCTGGTCTTACTACTTATTTGAAAATACATGTTTGTGGTTAAAAAAAAAAGGGAAAAAATAATGGCCTTTTCTTATCAGCAAACAAAATAACAGCTACAGTAAACCACCTCTTCCCTCATGATTTGTAAGAGTCCAAAGAGTTTGCGTTGTGTACCTTCAGCAACCTGCTTGCTGTTTGCTGTAATGACTTTTCATAGATCCATTATTTATGTCCGTGTGGCACCAGGGTAGAGGCGCAGCAGCACCACAATCTGTTCAAAGTCTAAAACCTGAGAAGCGGGCATGACGGGAAGCTTCTGTCTGTCAACTGAACTGTGTCATGTCAAGCTGTGATTACAGAATTAACTCTCAACGATGAAATACAATTTTAAGGTACTGTGCCGAGGAATGCACAGAAATGGTAACACCAACAATTTTTCACGTAATAAAAGAACCTGGTAAATAAAAACAAGCAGCTAATATGAAAGAAGTAGTTGGGGCATCAGAAAAATTTACTTTGCTCCCACCGATCATACCAAAATTGTGTTAGGCTCACAACTGCTACTTTGATAAATAAATATTTTAGAGTACACAATTTCTCAAAGACAAACAAAGTTAAAGTGGCAATGGATGCAAAATATTAGGTTGGCTCGAATATTGGCCGATTCAATTTACTATGCACACACACAAAAAAACACAAGACCTTTTTAAAATTCAGAAGTAATCTACAAGAGCAGAGAGTTCTGACTTATACTGTGTCCTTAGGAGGTATTGAAAGGGCAGTGAAGAGAAGGAGGGAGGAAAGCGCAGGAGGATGAGACCTGAGAATAGAGAGATGAAGGAGAGTGACAAGCAGAGTGAGGCATGCAGGTGGAGGGTAGAATAATTATGGTGAGACAGCTGTGCGCTGCTAGGTGGAAAATGTCTATGCTAAGTGGAAGTGAGGGCTTCAGTAATGTCAGGAAGGTCTTGGTGATGCTACACTGTCATTAGGCCAAGAGAGAGCTTCAACACTCATAGCTCCCTCTTGATGGCTCTTTCTTTCCCCTCTGACTTTCTCTCTCCATGTGTCCTCTCACTCCCTCCTGATATCTCATTCTTCATGAGCCTTTCCTCTGCTGTCTCCCCCTCACTTCTTCTCTTTCATCCCCTATTTTTTTCCCATTCTCATTGACCTGAGGATAAAGAGTATTTGTCAACAGCTCTTACTCTCCAGTGAACCTCCCCCCTACAATAGCCCTTCAGGCGAGAATTAATTTCTCCCTGTCTCCATGAGAAAGTGCATTGATTGGAAAAAGTTTGTTGTGGTGTGCTCAGTACTTTTTTATTGTTCCTTTTCCCATGCCACTTTCTCTTTGCTGATGAAATTCAGCTTGGTTCATTGCCTCTGCTAAGGCAGACACAATGATATCAGGGCTCTCCTTAGGTGACCATCTTTAACAGCTTCACTGTACAGATCCCTTCAAATAGCCATCTGCACCACCTCCTTCAGCGGAGACATAGACCAGCTGTACAGGATTTGTGCTGATAGTTTTAGTTTGCTGTAAAAGGGAAGATGAGAAGAGGAAGTTGGCATTGACACAAATTGAGGCATATGTGCCAAGGTCATACAGCAATTCTCCTTATGGAGCCTAGCAGTGGGATTCTGTAAATTGGCTTTTATTTTGTAAAGCCCACTGCCCACTCGCTGTCAAATACAAAGTTAAACATTCTGTCTTGCCACTTTTTGTTCAATCCAGTTTAATCTATTTGTAGCCAGTCTGAGTCAGAGTTGAATGCACTCAGGCCATCATTTTCCTGCTGTTGGCTCTCCCTCTCTCCGGTTTCAGAAACATTATATTTTCCATGGACTTAAATAGGCATAGGTTTATTTATTTATTTATTTATTTTTGTCTCTTAGGTGTCTGCTTGCAATGTATTCACCCACGCTATTGATGTGCAACACAAACAGACTGCAATGAACAGATACTGACTTGTCATCTATTGTGGTGTTTTTTTTTAATTGTCATTTTTATATTTTGTGAGGGAATGCCTGAACTGACCCTATTGTAATATTTTTTGTTTCACCAGCTAAGGAAATGATCAACTTATCATATTTGCTTGATATACATCTGCTTTGAAGTTGACATTTTTATTGTGTATTGAAGGGAAAAGTTCAACATTTATTTGCTTTCTTGCTGACCATTATATGAGAAGATTCATAGCACTCTCATGTTTGTACAGTAAGTATGAAGCCAGTAGACGTTTGCCTAAAGACTGGAAAGAGGGTGAAACAGTGAGCCTGTACACCCTGGTGTACAAAATTCACATTTCAGCACAACTAAATTAATATGTGTTGTATTTTTTTGTTTAGTTCATATCCAAAGTGTAAACCAACTTTTTTTTTGGTCTGGAAGCAATGATTTCCTGGTGTTTCCACTGGTTTCGTGGCAACAGGCTCCTTGCCAAGAACTAATTCAGTAATAACCCCAAAACAGAGAATTATTACTTTTACACTTTATTTTATTTTATTTGTAGTGATTTAAATAAATGAGATACATTACTGAAGTTAAGATGTGCTTCCTGGACAGAGCCATATAGCAGTTTCCCCTCTGTTTTCAGCCTTTATGCTAAGCTTACTTAAACAGCTGCTAGCTCATCTACATATTAACTGTATAGATACAAGAGAGATCGATCTTCTTGTCTTGATGGCACATCATGACAAGTCAACCATTGCTCATATTGCATGGTGTAAATTCTATTCGTTATATGTTGCAAACAGGTGAGCAAATTGTGAGCTATTCACAGTAAGCCCACAAAGGGGGAATCTGAATACTGTGAACATAATGGCATCTGTTCTCAGAGAAAGTGAAGTCAGAGAGACTTCCTCATCTGTCTGAAAGTTTGAGATACCCGTGGCTCCTTGTGGAGCTACTAAGGACCCGCACTGTGAGAAAGTCGCCACTGAAACCTCCTCTGAAGTTTGCTCAGTAGAGTAGAGTCAGCATTATTTATTTATGTATTTTGTGCTAAGTACAAACCTGGGAACGGAGTTTTGTATGGAAGCCACAGCCCAGCTGTCACGGGGCACCACTGGGCTCTGGCAGTGACCTGCATGGATGAATGTGTGCCTGATAAGTCCTGTGGCCTCTGGGCCATAAAGATAAGAGCCGCACCCTGACATGAGAAAAAAAAAGAACTCACTTTGAACAAATTTGTGATCTACCAAAACACACATCATACAATGATATGGATACCTGGAGCCACCTGTTTTTTACTAAGCTTGTGGAAGAAATTTGATGGTCTCAGTTTCATTGTTGACCATAGTACATGCACTGCTAAACAGAGAAGCTAATGGAGTGCATGTGGCAAGACAGAATGAGGGAATATACATAGTACCATATAATTAATGAATGGGAGACGGGTGTTAGTAGTTTCACTGTGTGAAAACAATCATCACACTGACAGGCAGTAACACTACATTATATGTATTGTCATGTAAGTTAAGCATGGAAGCATGTAGCACAAGCTCCATCTACATGCTTGTCTTTCTATAGCTGTGAGGATACTCATTAGCATAATGTGATGCCTTGCCTCTTACCCTAACCTTAACCATCACAACTAAATGCCAAAGTCTAACATGGTACAGCAGACCAGAATCCAAGATGGCAGGACCTGTGCTGTACGTTCAGGGCAGTATGTTGTTGAGAATTCCCAAATCTGGGCACAATACCTAGACACACATACTGTAGGTGCATGAAATACAGTAACAAATGAAAGCATTTGCCATGATAAAAAATTCCATGAGTATGCCCTGTCCAGTCATGTTACAGGTGTAACTGACAGCAGGTAAAGTCAGTCAGTCTACACATACCATTATTTGTGTGCGCTGATGACATGAGTCAGTTCAGGTACATTGTTCAAAGTAAAACAGAGTAGCCTTGTATTTTCTCTGAAAACTACAGTTTCTGCAAAGACCAACTGTGTGAAACTGTACCTCAAAGTACTTCAAAGATGAGATTTTCAGTTCTCCTTCAATAACCGATGATATTTTCTTTAACTGGGCGGTGACTTAAAGCAGTCTGTGTACTACTTTGTGTGTAGAGAAAAGATGTCATGTGACAAAACAATGGATTTATCTGACGTTAAATAACGCCTACTGTATAACAGCACAAAGCATAGACACACTTAGCTGGAAGGACTGCACATTGCTCAAAAGTATCAGGTCTGTGGCAATTTACTTGGCAGGGTTTTATGTGGCTTAGTGGCCTTTCTGTCTGTATTTCTGCCTCGTGTGTGCCTGTCTGGTTTACCAGAGTGGGAGGAAAGGCTCAGGGGGAGTGTGTCTTCAACGATCAAACAGTGCGACTCAATTTAGGTATCAAGGATTACAGAGATTTACACAGATCCTATGCAAAGGCTTACACACTTTTGTGGATGATGTGTTGCCCAGTTTGACTTCAGTAGAAATCCCTCAAAGAGGAAGAAATAAACATATTTTTCATTTGAACTATATTATGCACATGTACTTTGTGCTGTGATGTAACAAATAAAAACTGTAGAGACTAGAATGAGCACACATTAGGTACAGTGGTACAATGGCTGACACGGTTAGAGCAGACAGCAGCTATTCTCCCAAGGCCCTGCAGTAAAATGAGTTAATTTAAATGGATAAGATGGCAAGTTACAGTATCATAATCTGAAGAATGGAGCTCTCAAGTGTAGGGAGTGCTGTTCCTAAATAAAAAAAGAAGTAAGCATAACCCTGAATGTAGGTTAATTTAATCAATTGCATGAATTGATTTACATACTTGAATTATTCTCATTTAACTTATATTTTGTTAAACATTTTTGCTAAAAGGTCATATGTAGTCCTCCTCACTTTGTGTGTACACCACCAGACAAAAGTTTGGGCATGCTTTCCCACTGAATGGGAAGGTGTATTTGAAATAATTTGGAACTTAATGAAATCACTACTCAGAGGGGAAGGCCGATGGTGAGACAGGGAATCTGTGATCATGACCTACGTATGTTATAAACTGGCTTAGACGCTTTACGATAAAATCAATATTAAAGAGACGATGAACAGTAATTTGCTGAAGGAACAAACATGTTGAATAAACTACTTTTACGAGACACCAGCCCAGCCACAGATGAGATAACTTAAAATGCCTGCTTCGGTCAAAGGCCCCTGGGGCCCCAGAATCTTGGCTGGAGATAGGGTCTGGTGTTCTAGAAGACTTTCGGAGCTGCCAACTGGTGCACCTCCTGAGCTGTGTACTGGACAGGTCAACAGCTTCTCTATTTCTCTCTCACACAGGGGTGTAGTGGGAGGCCAGCTGCTCCTCTCCATCAGTGGGCAACTGTACAGTAGGCCAGGTGTGGGGAGCAGGCATTCCAGCTCTGGCTATGGGATTAATTGGTGACATCAGAATGAACCTGTTGTTAGCATGATCATCACAGTATAATATTACTGGAACTTGTGTTGTTCGGGTGGTGTTTAATACATGACAGAAAACTCAGAAACTAGAACTAAAAACATCCTAAACTCCTGTCATCTCCAGCCTAGAAAAATTCACTCTTGCTAACCTTAAGCAATGTTGCAGGATTTGTTCACTCTGTGTTTCATGTAATCCTTTTACTAACAGCTTCATTTTAGATTGAGAGTTACCCTTAGCCTACTGTATGTAGCCTATATATTGGGACAGTATATAAGATTCATATATAAAACAACCCAATGAAGAGGATTTTAGTATAAATGTGAGTGAGTCCAACTTCTGCAGGACAGATGGACAGTGTGTGAATAAAACACTGTTTTCCACAAACCACGGTACCTGTAGACAACCAGGATGAAGAAGATATACCCTATAGTAAATGCATTTTAAAAGTGATGATAGCTAAAATGTATTTAGTGTATGCTGAGTAAAACTATGCTAAAATGAACAAAAATTTAAATTTGACTAAAACTAATATGCCACTACACCGCTTAGTCCCAAGCAGGGTCAAGAGCCAATCCCAGCCAGCTGTGGGTAAGAGGTGGGGTACACCCTAGACAGGTTGCCAGTCCATTGGACACTCACGGGCAATTTAGAGACACCGATCAATCTATTCTGCATGTCTTTGGACTGTGAGAGGAAGCCAGAGCACCCGGAGAGAACCCGTGCAAGCACAGGGAGAACATACAAACTCCGCACAGTAAACCCGGAACCTTCTCGCTCTGAGGCAACAGTGCTAACCACCGCACCACCGGGCCGTCCAACCAATATGCATTTTGGTCAAAACACTAAGACAAAACTGAAATCAAATTAAGGTGTCAAAATTAACACTGGTGTCTAGTTGAGCAGACATGCAGATTCTAGTGTGACTAGAATTTGATTGAGATGACAGTTTAGACAAATCTATAAACCAGAAAACTGAATCACTCTTGAGTGTCCCTTTTCCATGGCACAGTCAGTAGATTTGGCTCCCTCTTACTGATTCTTGGACATAATCACAGTGCTCCACTTTAAAGGGTTAAAGTCCTGAGGCTGAAGCTATTTTAGGGGAGTGTGATTCTGAATATTGATGAGTCAGATTGCCAGTGGTTGGTGAGAATCAATCCAGTTGAAAAATGGGAGTGTCGGAGCTGCTGTGGCTGTGGCCAAGTTGTTGTGCTGCTCCTCAGTAGGCAAACGTGAGAAGCCTCCCTAAACAGCTATCTGCCTGCATCTGTATTCCCTGCCTGGCACCCTGCAGATGCCGATGCACCCTCAAAGTTGGGCAGATTTACATACAAGACAATCCAGACAGGTGCATGAGAAATTAAGTATGGCAGGTCAACAGCTTGTTGTAGACAACACTGTGCGTAGAAGGACAACAATCAAGGAAATGGACGAATGACTTTTGTTCTGGACATCATGTTACAGCATCAAGTGCATGTGCCCAATATTGTTTTAACTCTGAAACAATGCAGATACCATAACATTACTGCCCTGGTGACAGTATGTGTGCATGCAGTATATGCAAGTCAATTAATCCAAGTTCTGCTTTGTCATGGGGTGTCCTGAAGAGACAGGGGGGCCTGCAGCCCAGACCACCCATTGTTCAGTGTTCATTGATCAAAATCAAGCTGCCACCTGAGAAACACACACACACCTGGCTTAGATCACATTTCAACAAGCAGTTAATAAAGTACATGCTCTAAGCTATATGTTTCAAGTCTCCATGCTTGCCATGACAAGAATAATTTATAGGTCCTTATATGCAGGCCAGGCGGGATTTGTCCTAACGTGAGATGCTTATATGTGTGTGTTTCTCAAAGAAAGTAGCTGTTTCATTAGATTCTCAGAAGGGGTCCTAGTCCCAAGTAGCTGGGCCAGCACAGACTCAGTGCAAACACTAGCATACAAATTGAGCTCCATTTTTATCCTCTCTTTCACGATTTGGAACCACTGATCTTCTCATCATTTACTTGTTTTATTTTATTGATTTATTTGATTTGATTTATTTATTCTTTCAAACATGTAAAGACAGTTGATATATCAACACACATAATTTTACACATATCCAACAAATGCTAATCCAATATCAATTTGCTTATACCTAGTACATGCTTGAATGGAGTAGGAAGAAGTCAGACTTATCCAGTCCTACCCCATGACATCATTTTACCATCATTGGTTTGCAAGCAGTATCTCTACATAAATAATTCCACACAATATACTCACACCTCCTTTCCCTTCGCGGTCCCTCCAAAGTGGGTCGAGAGTGGTGGAAACAAACACAGAACCTGTGATGAGTGTCACTTGTTTCATTAGGTTCCTATAATGGAAAAACCCCTAAGATACCATGCCTGTCTAGAAAACATGGAAGTTGTGCCAACACTGCTTTTTCCAGGTGTTCTGATAAAATCAGGAGTTTGGAGATAGGTCTGAAATTAGAAAGGTTGGAGGTTTCTTAATTTGCAGCTGCACTATGGCATGCTTAATGACTAATGGAACACTCCCAGATATCAAACTGCTTTTTAAAATTGTCAGAATAGAAGATCTGACAGTATCAAAGATCTCTTTGTGAAGTCAAGGAGGGACAACGTCAGTAGAGCAGTTTGCGGGTTTGAATTGGGTAATAATCTCTTTTTAAAGGGAAAGAAACACTGGCTCGAACTGTGTGAAAGTGATAGAGCAGGCAGCGGTGGAGTGTGGGTCAAAGGTAGAAGGACTTTGTTCCTTAATATTCACAACCTCCTCAACAAAAGATTGACATTTCTCACAGATATCAGGTGTAGCACCTTTAAAGGCAAATTGAGGAGGATTTAAAGCATTGGTTATAGTACTAAAAAGAATATGGAGCTTATGGTAGTTATATTTATTTCAGAAAAATATTTTCTGCAGTTGGTGTTAAAATGAACTATACTGTGAAACAGTCTCTGGAAAAAAATATCCGTAAATTACAGGTACCGGATGTACATATTCTGGTTATTTAATTTGTCATTTCCGGGGTCTCTCTAATTGGTGTTTTAAGGGTGAGAACCATACTGAACACTAGACAAAGTTGTTATACATTGGAATGTCCCTTTGCCAATTTTTGTTATTTGAGCTTGGAGGGGTATATACTAACTAGTCACTTCCTGGCTACAACGAGCCAGGTGGCAAAAGGGTTACACATCTAATTATCATAAATATTTCTGGTATGAAGAGAGTAAAACAAATATAAAGTTGTGACATGACTCCATAGATTCTCCCACTCATTCATACTACACTATATCACAAATATGGGTGTAATGTTTTTCATTTTTACATTGTACATATTTGTTAATTATGAATCCATATATTTTCATATATATATATGAATATTACCATAATAATACCACAGCTTGATATTCAACCTATATCCAGGTTATGCACATCTTTATCTTTGATTGAAAATCAGGTGCAACAGTGGTTTACTTCAGAAACTATAAAACAGTTTAACACCCCAGCAACCAGCAATTATGCATTGCCAGATTCTCTGATGTGCCCTCACTAGCTTTTGTGCTCTTTGCTGTCTCAGTGATCTCACCCTTTTTGTTTCCAGTTTCCTAGTTTTTCTGATTATTCCTCATATTCTGGACTTAACATGTTTGTGGGATTATGCTTCTAGTCTCTTGCCCTGGGATCTAATGTTTTTGCCTGGGACAGTTACATGTCTCTGATCACTGTTTGGACTCTCATTTTGCCTCTGGCTTCCCCTGCTCAGTTTTGTCAGCCTGGACCTGAGTAAACCATTTTGTATTTTCCCCAAACATTATCTGCCTGCCTGCCTAGTGATTAGTTTGCATTTGGATCCTGGTAGTTAACCATTTCTAAACTGAAATGGGACAAAAAAGAATCTCAAACTTGGTGTCTTCAGGAGTCTTTCAGGATTTATTTTTGCAGATTCCTTTTATTAGGAAAAAAACAGAATTTAAATACTATACACGAGAGAGATATTAAAATGTGAGATTTCTAGATCTGACACTGGCAGAAATCAGTTTAGCAGGCACATTTGATTTAAATTACCTTTAACTCTTTAAGGTGCATTGTCTCTGGAGGAACATGGGAACTGTTGTATTGAAGCACTTGAAGCCTCACTCCATTCTTAGACTCCTTAGACTCACATCTTCTTAGACTTCCCTCTGTCTTCTGATGTCTTATTAGGACAATGGTCACCTAAATACAAGACACCATGACACCCTGTGATATGAGTCCACTAACCGCCCTTTAGCGAGATACTGATTTTCTAACACCTCCAAAATTGGGATTATGGTCACTTGATTTTCTCTAAATGTCACCTTTCAGTGCAAGATATCTCACATGTGAGCAGACTGCCATCACATTTACAGAGTGCAGGCATAAAGCTTGAATCTGGAAATGACTTTTTGATCTTTCTTCTGGCACTACCCTCTGGAGAAATTTTAGGCATATAACCCCACTACTGACAATTACATATCAGAAGTAATTTTTATGTTTGCTTTTATTTATTTTTTGCTTGGAGTACTACTTTGTGCTTTTAAATTACCTTCAAATTACTGTAAAAGCAAGAACTGAACAATTCTTATCGCTCTTTTTTGTAATATATACAATGGTTGAAGTGAGCTTTTGTATGTATTTCCCCAGTTTTCAACACCATACTCTAAGTATGGTAAAATCAATGAAGAATACAAAATGCGAAGTGCTTTCCCGTCCAAAATATATCTAACCCTTGCCTATATCGATATATATTATTACCAGGAAGATTAATGACTGCTCAGCAAGAGTTGAGTTGCCTTCTATTAGTCAGTTTCTCCACAGAATTGAAAATCTTAGTATAAGGAATTACTACAGTCTTTCATGTTGTGGTTTCAAGCAAATATTGATTAAATATACACTCCCCAACCACTTTATTAGGTACACCTGTACAAATGTACTGTATTCCATTCAGTGCAACATGTTCGTGTTTCTGAAGCTCAAACTGTTTCAGTTTTTGGTGAAATTGTCAAATATATAAACTCAATTACATACAGTATATTCAGAGGTGTTGCTATATTTTTGTCCTCCTCAGCTACATATATAAGAGGGTCAGAATATTAGGAACACCTCTGAATATAATGCCTTTAAAATATGTCCATTTTGTAACATCTGACTTCTAAACTTTTAACAACTAAAACAATTGACCGCACCTTTTTAGACAGTATGAGGAGCTTGAACACTGGTCTAAATACAGTAGTAGTAGTTCACTACTCCCCAGCACTGGTAGAAAAAAACGGGTAATAACAGAGGGATCTTGAGAAAGATCCCAAAAACTTTTTATATGAAAATGAGTGGCACAGGAGAGTTGAGTAAAATTACTCACTTGTAAAGAAATGAAAGTGTTTTTTGGCATTTTTATTTGTTTTATTCACTGTTTAACTTCCTACAGTTTATCTAAAAAAGCTGTATGGGGACAGTTTTGGTCTTAAAAGGAAGTGCTACATTTTAAGTGATTCAATAAGCAGAGGAGGAGGAGTAGAGGGAGGAGAAGAACAGAAGAAAAAAAATATATAAAGTAGAGCCAGTAGGCATCAGTAACCTCTTGTCAGAAAGCTAAAAAAAAGTTAAATTGAGGTAAAATCAATCAGAAATGTATCAGAAAGTGATGAATCAAACACCAGCACCATTGTACCCAAGTGCATTCCATATGTGTACATTTTCTGTGTTTTCTGTATACTGTACTGCACACGTGTGTGTGTACTGATGTGTATTTATACACTGTTTCACTGCACCAGTACGCTTTCATTTGCACATTGAAAACCACCTCCTTGGAGAGATGTGGTGAAACAGACTTCAGTCGAAATGCAGACTTAAGCTCCCAGTATGTGGTCCTGCCACTGTATTCCTTCTTCCCTAATGAAAGAGATTTTCAGTAGTAAGGAGGAGACAAAAACAAATAGCAGGCTCCCTGGATGCTGAGCCCCACATCAAAAGCTACTCTCTGTTGTGATGCAAGTTCAAAATAAATGGCTTCATGTTATATGTTATATTTCCAGGGTGTTCTGGGAGCCATTTGGAGGAAAGTGCAGCAAAACTGTCTTTTACATTATAGTCTTCAGTAGCACAGAATAGGCATAGGTTTGTTTGTGCTGTCGACAGCTGCAACTGGTCAAGTGCTGAGATTTCTGGCCATGTGAACTCACTTCAGTGCCAGTATTCCCGTCTGGCTGTAACAAAAAAAGAAAGAAAAGGAAACCTGTGCATTAGTGAGGAGACAATAAAGCTGAAAAAATGTGCAACCTTAAGAGTATGACGTTGAAAACTGGGGAAATACATACAAAAGATTAATGAGATGGAACATTGTGGGTGTGGTGTATGAATGTTAACACTTTGTAATAATTCTTTAGTATATTACTTGTGTGGTGTAGAAGATAATTATTTATGTAGAGATGCTGCTTGTAAACCAATGATGGTAAGATGATGTCATGGGGTAGGACTGGATAAGTCTGACTTCTTCCTACTCCATTCAAGCATGTACTAGGTATAAGCAAATTGATATTGGATTAGCATTTGTTGGATATGTGTAAAATTATGTGTGTCGTCAAATCAACTGTCTTTACATGCTTGAAAGAATAAATCAAATCAAATCAAATCAAACCTGAAGCCATTTCACATAGCTTTCTGTCTGAGCACACCTTCAGATTTCTATCACTAAAAAAGGCAAGTGCAAAGGGAAAAGATTCCACTCATCATGTGATGGAGGTTTAACCAATAATCCATCATCTGTATCTTAATGTGCAGTTCTGCCTCCACATTTACTTCCTCTTTTTCTGATAGAACAAGACTTCCATCCATCCATTATCTATACCGCTTATCCTGGGTCGCGGTCGCTGACCAGCTGACATTGGGCAAGAGGTGGGGTACATCCTGGACAGGTCGCCACTCTATCACAGGGTTGTCACTTACAGATGGAAAACAACACACTCACACTCATCCCTAGGGGCAATTTAGTGTCGCCAGTCAGCCTAAGCTGCATGTCTTTGGACTGTGGAAGAAAGCTGGAGTACCCGGAGAGAACTCATCCAGGGACAGGGAGAGAGCAAGACATGCTTCCCTATAATAATATTAATAATAATACAGTTTAGCATTTCCTTAATACTGAGGTTTGGTTGCCTAATAGTCATGTTGGAGTGATGCTCAGTACTTTGTTGGGACAATGTGTTCTCACTGGGTTCCAACAGCATCTTCTCCACAGTTTAATGTCAGCAACAGTTTCCTTGTTGTACACTACAGACAATTCCACATCAGTAGCTGCTACTCAATGCAGAGCTGTTGTGTTTGCTACCACCAATGTGTCTTCCTGTTACTTTCTGTTCTTCAGTCCCTATGGCTCAGTGGCTCAGTTTGCTTGTGAATTTTTTCTGGACTGTTTCTAGAAATATGACTGTGTGTGTGTAGGTGTGTGTGTTTCTCAGTGTATTTGTCAAGATCTGAGGCACAGTCTTTGCCTGAAGGACTTGTAATGGGCTCTCTTAAATTATGCCAGTGCATTAGGCTCTGCATGCAATTCGCTGTATGCCAGGTTATAAAGAACTCAGCTAGATTTGTTGCAGTACCAGACCAATGAGAATGTAATGGCTTGAAACAAAAACATGTGAATGTGGATAAGATGGGCAATAACCCATGGTGTTTTATTTTTTAGTATAGTGAGATCTAGAAGATTGATGACTTTGCCAGGAATGTTAGTTTTTTCTCTACATTTACTTTGTATGGGCTTCATTAATCAATATTTTTCTCAGTTGTGTGAACTGGGGTTGTGTGCATTTTTTTGTTTCAACTAGGGTTTTACCTTTGTGTCTTTGCTAGTCCTTGCTACACAAGAATCCACTTTAACTACAGTTGGGAATAAGAAATAATATGCAAAATTCTCCGCTTCCAATGGCTATTTCATTTTGCCCAGCTATAACTGGCTTCAACTTTGATATATCTTACTGCAACTGTGCACACTGCAGCATTTTAATGGCAAAATAGTTTTAATGTATTTCATAAAAGTGGTCCACAGAAAAATATACAAGACATACAAGATAAATGAAGATAAAACTGTGTGCCATTTCTCAGTTAAATAAGAGTTAGTGGGCCCAAATCAAATCACAATTACAAGAAGTAAGATTTTACTGTAACCGTGCTTAGGAGGTCGAATGTCCATCAGCTGTAGGATCTGTGGTTTGGCCCCTGGCTTCTTCAGTCCTACATCTCAAAGTGTCTTTGCACAAGACACTGAACTCCAATTGTCCCTTGTGATAACGTCGTGTGTGAGTGAGTGAACAAATGGGTGAATGGGAAATAATGTAAAGCACTTTTAGAAACTGTTGATGGCACCAGTTTTAAAAGTATCTTCATAAAATCTTTTCTCAGTGGTTAACAATATATATCTGTATATGCTCTAAAAATATAAAGATCAAGATCAAAGATTTTTATTGCCAATTTACTATATGTGGAGGACATACAGAAAATCTAAATACCATTTCTCTCTCACCTAGTATTGAATCCCATCCCATATAAGAAACTAAAATAGAATAAAGTAGAGTAAAAATAGAATATAAAAGAAGAAGAAAACTAAGTCCAAGTGATTAGGATAAAACTAAACAGTACAACCTAATAGGCTATGACTCAAACCATGTACAATCAGTGACAGTAGTGCAAATAATAGCAAGAAGATTGTCAGATGGTTGTGAGACTGAGATGCACATGGACAGTAGTGCAAATGACCAACAGCAGCAGATATGATGGTAAAAACAGTCAGCAGCAGATTTACATGTAATATAACAAAGAAGGACTTGGTCAGCTCGGTAGCATGTTAACCCAGCTAGCTGGATAGCAGAGCCCGGGGTGTTGTCAATTAGCCATGTCTCAGTAAAAATGAAAACACAGCAGTCCCTCACATCACGCCGCGCAGATCTCAGGAGGTGTATGTGGTCTATTTGTTGTCCAGTGAGCGTACATTAGCCATAATGAGGGATGGTATTGCTGGTCTATGTGGGCTAGCTGCTAGCCTAGCTTGGATGCCTCCACGTTTGGCCTACACTATGTCTTTAATATGTTTTCCATCATACTCTTGAAACCCCTGCCTACCAAGAAACAGTAGATTTTGGTGTGACAACATACGACATAATCTGCTCCTTTCTTCTTTCTGTTTTCTCTTGATTATTTATTTATTTTTAAACTGCACATCCTCATTGAAGGGGGTTGCATTACACTGTTGACCATATTTATCCCAGCTTATCAAGCCAATTAGCAGTAGGGTGATAAGCATCAATGGTCTGTCTGAGGTTTCTTGGGTTTTCCGTCCCTGTTCCCAAGCACTTGCTCAGGGGGGGCTTTGTTAATGATAATAATAATAATAATAATAGTAAGATCTAGACCTTGCTAGGTAAAGTGCCTTGAGATGTTGTTTGTTGTGATTCGGTGCTATACAAATAAAATTCAATTGTATCGAATTGAATTGAAACTAACACTGGCTTTGTCAAAGTTAACCAGAATGATTTCCACCTTTTGTCTTTTCTATTTACACTTTTATTTCCAGATGGCTCAACTTACTGTATGTGAAATAAAATGACTGCAATACTTTAGCTCTGTTATATAACAAGAAACACCAGGCTCAGTAGGGGTGTAAAGACACACATATTTGTACCTAACCTTTTTGGTACTGGATTCTGGTACAGTGCACATGTATACCAAATGCAATCTTTCATAGTACTTTGCATCTGGAACATTTTTTTTTCAAATCTGCATTCCCACAGAAAAATATGAAGTGGTGGATCAGCATGCAAACACAGCATGCTTAGCTTAGCACACGTAACATAATTTTGTCTATGCCACATCTTGTCCTTGGTTGATATGTCACCAAAAAAAGAGACATCAGGAGTTTTTCCAACATTCAGAGCACAAGTAATAGGCTAGGTAATAAAATAACCAGCTAGTAGCAACATTGATATAGAAACCTGCTAACTAACTAACAAAACCAGTATTTCCCCTGTGAAAAAATAAATAAATAAAAATAATACCAACTTGTGTTATTTAACTACATAAGTGTGACGCTCACAATAAGAAACAATTTGTTAAGTACGGATATGTGTTTAGCTGTTTTATATCTTCAAAATCTTCATTTGCAGCCATGTTTCACTGTGGGTCCTATTGTTCCTTTACTGTTCCGTAAGATCACTGTTATGTCAGTAGGCAGTAAAAGAAACACTGATTTAGTATTTGTGTGTAAATTAACGGGCCTTATATTTGGCTGTAGCCATGGTTAGCATGCTAATACGTACATTCACTGATGCTAGAGTAAGTGGGTTGAAAAGGTGATCTATGGAGAATGATATATGGTTTTAGAGAGACTGAGGTTGATTGTATACTGTATCTGATTTGTATAATGTTAATAGCCTGGACAGATATGCACCAGTCTTGCTACAGAAATACCCATATGTGTTTATGTGTTTTATTGCCAAAGTTCAAAGCTTCATCATCTACTTTATAATATGTTGTCCTTTTACCATGTAAAATATGGTCTATTCCTCTACTGAAATCTGCATGCTGCCCTGATTCAGTCACCACGCAGTTCAGGGGAACCAATCAAAAGAGTCCCCTGAATGATTAATTCATCCTAATTGGTAGATGACGAGACACATTTGGAAGTGGCGCCCCCATGGGATGGCCTCGCCACCTCTGCTCCCCAGCGAATGCCACCCTCGTTTGATCTGCACTAATCTAATTAACACTTTAACAGGAACACCTGGGCTCTTCACTGAAGGATCTGTGGCTGCTGTTGTGCAGACACACACGCTTCTGCATGTGCATGTGTACATGCATGCTTCCCAGATGGGTCTTTGATAGCTCTGATGGTGGCAGGCACAGGATGATGATTGCACTTAACTCAAACACCCTCACAGACACACATAACAAGATCCGTGCCCTTCTGCACACACACACACACACACACACACATGTATAAAATGTATGCTTTTAGTATGGGGGTATGTGGTAATAGGGGACTATTTGAGTCCCCAGTATACAGTACATCTAACTGCTTACTAAATGATGCAATTAGACTGTGGTCTGATGCTGCACCTGATTAGATTAGCCCTGGCTTGTGCTTTTTTGCTCTAACTCACTGCAGCCTTAAACTCAACCTTGACCTCAATTAGCCCCACACTCATCAGAGAGAAGTGAGGGACAACGTTGATGCAGCAGCTTATCACCCTGCTGCTAATTGGCTTGATGAGGTGAGATAAATATGGTCAACAGTGTAATGCAACCCCCTTCAATGAGGATGTGCAGTTTAAAAATAAATAAATGGAAAGAAGAAAGGAGCAGATTTTGTCATATGTTGTCACACCAAAATCTGCCTCGTTTCATCAGCATTACCTGTTTTGCGATAATAGAAAAATTATATTAAATCTTGTTAGGTTATACAGGTTATATTTGGGTTGGTGCTTGATCTGAATGGGTGAGGAAAGTACAGCTACATGGCTTCATGACAAACCCTGCTGTTTGAATGCTGTCTAATTTTAGTGAGACTGTATCTTATTGAAGATGGAGGTTCATTTTACAGTATGTGTCTGATGTTTAAACAACTTTTAAAACCAACTCCTCAACTCACAAAAAAGAGCAAGACGGCATGCGGAGAGAAGTGAAAGTCATATTAATTTGATCTGATAATAACTCAATGTAATTCTGCGTAATTACAGTATGTGGCTATTCAGTTGTAGACTTGTTTCTCCCTGAACAGAAAGAGCCAGAGATTAAGCTGTAGCAGGTCCAGTACAAGTTGGACACACCTGTAGTAAGAGTTTTAGGTTTTGATTGCATGCAGCGAGTTTGCAGCAGTACAATGACCATGCAGCCCGCTTAAGAATATTCACATAGTAGAAACATTATAAAGATAGGTGTTGTGCATTCCTTTTAAACAAGCAACTGACAGCTACAACTAGGGAGTGTACTCTAAATTAAAGTATATGTATAAAGTGTTCAAACAGGTTTTAGAAGTTCAGGTTCCGATATTTGATTAAATGTAATGTACAGCTGGGCGTAGAGCTGGTTTTCAACTAACCAGCTATGAGAATCTGTTGTCGGGATTGTCATCTTTGCTGGAAAGAGTCTGGTGGAGCTTTAGTCACTGGAGGCACATACAATACAATATATCGCCCTTTTAAGAGAGTCACTGTGTAATTATTTGTGTTCTTGCTACACTAGCAGCTGTCCTCCAACCGTTCCCTGCTGTTTATCATGTTTACATTACACTTGGTCAGACCTGAATATCTTGTTAAGCTTTGAATACAGTAGAGTTATTGTGGTGTGTCTGCTGTCACTGTAGCAGAGTAAATGTCATTCATCAACATTGTTTTTCGACTCTTAGCAGGCTTGTTAATGCTGCCATCACCAGCAGCTCTCTGTGAGAGGCATAAACTGGGGCAACAGTTAGCCAGTGCTCTGCAAAATATACATGATGCAACAGCTGCTATCACACATGGTCATGTCAGTGTACATAATAATAGCAATAATAATAATAATAATAATTCAAAGGGCCTTTCAAGGTCGCTTTAATATAAACTAGCAATACTATATAAAAAATCTAAATCAATAAAAATCTAATAAATTAAATAAAAATACTGGAAGTATTCAGTCAAGTAACACTGCTAGAAGTCATCATTATTAGACATTAAAAGCCATCCTACAAAGATAATCCAGCTTTAAAAGTCTCAGTTGAGGTCATAGTCCTTAGGTTGTTTGAGAGCATGTTGCAAAGCGTAGGGGCAGCCCTGAAGAATGCTCTATCACCAACAGTCACTAACCTACTGGTGCATGTTGCACCACAAGAAGAGTAAATGTAGAACAGAGGTTTTGAAATAAAGTATAATAAGAGACAAAATTTGTCAAATATGTGGGTGCTAGGCCATATAATGTTTTAAAAGTTAAAAGAAGAAGCTTAAATTGAATATGGTGGGCAACTGGCAACCAGTGCAGTTGTCTCAAGAGCACCACACCAGAAGTGGGTGGATAAAATACACCCTGGTGTCTTGCCTACTACATGACAGTTAGGAAGGGGCTATAGGGTTTGGCTGAATTGAACTTTTCAATCCAAGCAGTGAAAGACTAGCTAAATTTGAGCAGAAACAGCTGTTTTTATTTGGGTGCAAAGATGATCAGCAACATGTTAGCCGCATGGGCGATAGTGTAATTTAATTATTCAGTCCACACACATTTTGTTCTGTTTGCCACACGTTTCAGGCCATATGGCTGCACTGTTTAAATTCTTAAATCCATCCGTTCATGCATTCATACATCGATTCACTACACCCTCTTTGTCCTTGTCAGGGTCTCAAGTGACTGAAGACCATGCCAGCAAACATTTAGCTTAAAGTAGGAAAATATGGACAGGTTGACATTCTATTGTAGTGCACCTACTGCATGCACGTTACAGGGTACTAATGAGCTCCTGCCCAGAGATGTGTGCTATAGGTAGGATTTATATGTCAGGGTT
>NW_018127939.1:613211-633747 GCF_001952655.1 Monopterus albus
TCAGTATTCCCATACCCCACCTTAGCATAGCAGCTTCCTCACAGTGACCTGCTGTTGGCATCATACATGCATAGTTACAAAGGGCACAGGCATTTATAGTATATTATTGATTCCATTTGAAAGGAATGGTTCATATACAGTAGTAGGTCTTGTGAAGTGGTGCCTTTATCAATACAAGGCTTAAGGAATTTATGCTGTTCTCAAGGCAACAAGGCAACAGCATATGTCTAAATAATTAAAGAAAAACAAGAACCACAAGGAAAGAAAAAACTATGGGAATATTAAGGGTTTGCAGTTCCTTTTCTGGTGCTAAACAGTGAAACTGCTTGTGTTCATACTCAGTAAGAGTCACAGTGGGGTTTTGAGGTTGAGAAACAGAAGAAATGCATCACCACAGGAATTTGTTGGGTCTTATGCAATATGTATTTTAAGTTGTTCCCATTCAGGAAGGAGATAATGGAATTTTATACAAATACCCTCAGCACCTCATTTACCAGCCCTGTGACAGAGGGAACTGCAGCTGAAATTTAAGATCAGGGGAAGCCAGGTGTAAAATTTACAACCATGCTGTCAGTGTTGCAGCTGTTAGTCATCTGAGATGTCTTCAGGGTAAAGAACATGTTTGAGGAGGGAGAGAGTGTTTGTAAATCTCATCACTCGCCAGAGGAGAATGTGAGGGAGTTTTACAAGCTTTCAGGCCAAAACATGCTTCAGTTTCTGAATGAAATAAAAGATGATTAGCCTGGCAGGACACTACGTGATTGCTCTTTCGAAATACCTTTGTTGATTTCTTCAGCTATATTAAAGCAACTTCTGTAAGCTTAAGCTTTCTTCTATACTTCCTTTCAGTCCACATGTGTACTGCAGCCTTCAGGTGGCAGATCAGAAGCAGAGGTGTATTCATATTAATACAGCTTTGGCTGTGCTCATTTCCACCATCAATGCTGGTAAATATGCCGCTAAATAAATAAAAAAATTGGAGTGCCGCAGTATTTTCCATGCCTGATGGTAAATTGCGACAGGTTTAGTAAATATCCCATAAATAAAAATCCTTGCAACTGTGGTCAGAAAAGCTTAGGTTAGAAGGGTCTGCATCAAGGAGCTGAAGAGATGAAATCAGACAATAGCAAAAAGGACAAGAAAGAGTAACACAGAACCACAGAGCCCACTTGACAGTCCTTTGAGCATCATCTGTGAGTGAAAATTGAGAATTGTTTCACTTGAATGCATGTTGAATTCCTCTCTATTTTGTAGAGTTTCTCTCCAGCTGAATCATTTGAACTATTCATTTTGTCCTCTGTAGAAAAAGCTGAAATCATGATAGCCTGGCACTAGTACTTGTCAGGTCCATACTTCCAGAGTAGTATTTACTGTGCACATAGATCTTTTGTTGTAATAAGGAACAAACAGTAATCCTTTCACAATGACTCATTAAATTTCTTTTTTATTTTGTGTGCGATGCTATGTGATTTAGATTAGTTAACAAACCCAATAGAGGGAAATACTGCGAACTAGGCTTTGACTGAATCCAACAACAGTACATCTTCAATTCTTTCAGCAAATATTTGACATTTTAATTAACTTTGATCCTACCAAACACTACAACAGCTCTTCAAACAATTAAACATGTGCAGTCAACATAAAACAGACATGTAAGTGTAAGTGTAGGACATGCAAAAAACATTTTAATATGCTCTGAGAGTAGAGTGCAGAATCCAGCTGATGCAGCATAGCTCCATAGAACAACGTCATGAATAACCTCATTGTTTTGGAGAATACTATATGGCAGACACTCCAAATATGCTGCTGTATTTTAGAATGTGGCTGAAGAGCTAAGCCCAAGAGTAGTACCAAAAAACAGAAACAAGGGCAGGAAGATGGTAGCTCTACAGTCTGTGCAAAAGGGCAAAACAAACAGACTGACTGTCAGTGTCTGCAGCGCAGGTCCAGTATAAATAGAGTCCCCTGTCTGCAATGTCTGAGTTTTTATGGGCTGGATCCTTTTTTGAAAGAGATGGCTAAGGCAGTAGAACTACTTGTTGCAAAGGGTCAAGGCCATGAACCACAAAGGCCTCCATGTGCTGGAAAGGTACAGCAGGACAGAGAAAGTCAACTAAACAGTATAGTACCTTTCCCTTAGAGCAACAGGACAAACATTAAGCAATTACATGCTTCTAAAGAAATGGGTTTTGTGACAGGATGTGTTCCGTTCAAAACAGTATGACCTCATTTTGCTAGTGACAATAAGCCAAAGTTTTGCCTTAAACCTGATTCAATCCCGGCTTTTATGATTGGGCAGAATGTCATCCTGATTAGTTGTTTGACACATCGTGTGACCAGGGTCCCAGCACCAGGTTAATCACACGACAGACCAGCAATCTACAGTAGCTCCCAAATGATTGGATGGATTTCTGGCATGTCAGAAATTTGGTCAGCTGTTTTGCAGATCCACAGCCCAAAGTTAGTAGAGTGCACTTATGCTAGCGCAAAGACAACAACATAACCATGGCACAGAACTGAAATGAAGCCATAGACTGTATATAATGTATTTATGTAGTTTAGTGTATATGGATGAGGATAATCAGCTCTGGCAGCACCACACTGTGCAACATATCATCAGAGCGGTGTCATGACCGGCAGCAAGAGGGGAAATACTGCCAGCAGATTACCGCTGTTCATCAGATGTACAAAGTGGCTAAAAGTAACAGTTTTTCCTGTTGACCTCAGCTTTATTGGAGGTGTCAGTGAACACACCCAGTCCTGGGTTCTGTTTACGTAAATGTCCGGTGTGAGGACTCACGTCATGCCTGAGTGTAGTACAGTCCATGCTGGAGAGTCTATTAAAACATAGAGTGTGAGTTAACACATCCTACATGATCAATAAAAATCGCACAGTGTCTGCCTGGCTTTAAATGCCGAAGACAACAAACCTTTCATTATGTTATTAACATGCTTTAATTAGTTAATGACTCCAAACTTGCCTGTTTGTGCCACTCAGTGATTAATGGACAGTGCCTCAGTCAGTTAAATCTAACAGAGTGTCAGGAGCTACAAGAGATAAAGTTGCAGGAGGATTTGTAGCTGTTAGTTTTACAGTAGTGTTCAACAAAATGTGAAAGGTGTTTAAGATGATTAACTTGTGTCTTTACGCCTTGGGCTGGCTGCCTGAAAGAATTTTAGAAATTGCACTTCTGACAAATCCCTGAAATGATGTTTTAGTCATTTTGGATCTTGGCCCATTTACATATTTAGTCTTCCACAGAGTAACTTTTTATGAAAATTCTATAATAGTTAGTACTTTTCAGTCACTGTTGGTGAATGAGATGACACTGGTACTCCTGTGTAACCATGCCCTTCTTCATTTATCTGCTAAGACAATTTTAGACTGTAGTGAACCTATACACTTTTCCAATGCAAAAGTCTGTCTGATGGTAAGCAGCAGATTTAGAAATAATAACTCCTCATTCACAGATAAATATAATAAAAAATGTTTTTGCACTCCAAAACACCAGACATTAATTTAGCGCAATCAACTAATATGTTGTCTTTAACGTAACAAAAATATATTTTATTAATTATCAAGTTAATTAAACTTAAAATTTCCAGTGTTTATTTTTAGACCACAACAGAAGCCATAAATATTAAAGAATAACCTACTGAGAGTTATCTCTTTAAATTAAGTTTCTAAAGAAATAATGTTAGCATATTAGCATGCATTGTTTGAGGATGTAATTTAAAGAAAACACATAAAATGAAAACTGTTCTGTGTCTTAAATACATATTAGGATAAGTGAGTTTTGCTTTCTTTCATAATTATGAAAATGTCAACCATGATGAAGGTTAGTGCTAAATGTATTCCCTTCTCCGGTACACATAACTCTGGAAAAGCCTTGCATGTTGTCTTTGTACTAACCGTTGACTGTATATGATGGGCATGGCGTCACCACTTCCCTCCACCATGCAAAAATGAAGCCAAAATGTTGTGAATACAGCAGCTGCCATCTTGGAAGAAATGCACTGACAGCATCGTACCTCCAATCAAAGCTGTCAAATCAACTAAAACACATCTCTTTCATATGACCAAATAACTTAATAAAAACAAGCTTACTGGAGATATGAGCACTTGGGAATTGTGATCATGTCTACCAAATACAAGAGAAATAACTTCTGTGGAAAGTCTATTTGATTTGTACTTTGAATATTTAGTGTGGCTCCACTAACATGGAGACAGGATTTATGAGCTATACTATGCAAACGCCACCAGGGGGCGATCAACTTGTGGTGGCTTCACTTCTGGGGCTGTCAGCTTGTCCATCATTTATACAGTGATTGGCCCTTCAATATAGTGACATACAAATGAAATTAACTGACATTTTTAAATGGAATCAGCTTAAACCAGCTTAAAATTTGCAGTTTATAAATTAGAAAGTATTGGAATTTGTACTGTATTTACTGCCTTCACCTGTCCTCATTAAACTCAAACTCTATGTTGCCTGAGATGTATTTTATGTTTGGGTGTTTCACATTTTACCCTTTCACTTACTGCTACTTGGAAATCAGATGTTTTGGAGAATAAATGTATCTTAACAACACATAAATTAAGTTTAAAATGAAATTTGTAAAACATAATGAATAACGGAAATTCAAAAAGGATCTTCAGGGGAATGTTGCTTGGTCCATAACTATGCACAGTATATTCAAAGTAAAAGGGCTATAGTTACTAGAATAGTCAGAGGGGCAGGTTGCATTTCCCCTAAAGACATGTATATTTCAAATTCATTTTACAGCTGATAGTGAACTCATATTCATACAAATTCAAAAAGCTGATGTGTGATATGAATCGGGGCAATGCTTCATCGCTTAGTGTAATCAGTAGTTTGGTTACAATTACAGTAAGTTAGATATAGTGATGGAGTTGTATTTATGTGCTGCACATGTAGCAGTTGTGAGCTAAAAAAAGAAGAAAAGCAGCCGTTACTGTATTACAGTTACGCTACTATTATCCCTAAGACGGACCTTGTGTAATAAATTGATTTTGTTTTTGAAAGTTTCCTTCATGTTTTCCTGGTAACATTAATGCTACTGCATCTGTTCTGTGTTTTATACAATGTTTATAAAGTCTTCTGTTCTCAACACTTGCCTGCACATCTTAATACTGTTTGTAAGGGACCACCTGGAACATTCTTCTGTAATACTAACATCAAGATTTGTTAAAACTTCCAGCATGATTTCTTTTTATATTTTGAATTTGTAATTTTTTAAATAAAAATGCTTTCAACCGAGGAGCACCGCACTGTAACATTTATAAACTTTGAGCGAGTAAGTTATCGTATGGTTTGTCAGTTATCACCCATTTATAGGAGAAATAGTCAACGAATTTCACAGAAGGACCAGGAGGGAAAAGCTTGACCAGCACTTCGCTCTCTCAAGTATCTGTCTTTTTTGGCACAGCGATGTTGCCGGAAGGATAGGTCTCTGCTTCTGATAAACGCTTTTTGTAGAGGCAACAGAGTCAAGCAGCAGTGATTCACTCCTTCAGTGTAATGGTGTATGAATGATTTCAGCATCAAGGCTAGATCAGTCGGGCTTATTCTTTTGGTTGATAATTTGTCCTCTCATTTGTATACAGTGAGTGTTGATAAGACAATGTGTATTCTGTGAGATGTACACCCAGATACAATCTGTATTCTAAAGACAGATGCAGTTTTCCCCATGTATAACTGTACAACGTCTCCCTACAGAACTTAATCATTTATTAATAATAGTACTTCATCTTGAACTTGTCAAACCACAGTCAGTAGAGACATGGTCCGTGTATGGGGATTTTCCTGAAAGACACAAAAACAAACAAACAAGACCCAATATAAACAGAAGAATCAGATTATAGCAAGAAAAAGACTTTGGTTATTTGCCTCAACCATATGAACATACTGTATAAGGACACTCTAAGATAAGAATATAAGTGTGTGGATGTGTGTAAATAGTATCTCTTACACAGAGAAAATCATTTGTTAATGTCAGGTGAAGACAGAGACGCCTTAAACATCATGCACCTGCTGTTCTGTGCACCTAAAACTTAAAAGTAATTCATATCCCATTAATTTCCATATAATATTTCTTTGAGTTCTATTTGAAGACTTTGTGTGTATCAAAACTGCACTTGCAGTCACTGCCCATGACTCTGCTGAAATGCATTATTTAAATGCATTAAATCTGCATCAGCGCAAAGTTTATTTCCTCTGTTTTAGATTTATTGGCCCTCGAAGGTGTTATGATTAAGCACAGAGCAACAGCTATCAGTATCTGTTTTGAGTTGTACAGAAAAGAGGAGAGGGAGTAAAAAGGGTACTTGATAACACTGCTATCAATGTGTCACCTTCCCACTATCTCCCCCGTGTTTCTCTTGCTCACTCCTCTGGGTGAATGCTAACCATGCTTAAGAGGAAGATGAAAGAAATGGATCATTTGCATAGGTTGCACTGTCCCAGATATGGTCTCATGTGGCTGCCATCCTACTGCAATTAACTATTCTCATCGTGATTGATCATATAGAGGTGATGTACAAGATGCTACCAGCAACCTGTGTGAGAGAGAGATCTTGGAATCTAGTTACTGGGGAAAAAGTCACCGCATTAATACCTAATGCTATTACTACATTAAATATGAAGTCTTCCTTTTTACAATGACATGACAAGGTCAGCAGTGTTTGAAAAATGTTTGCAAAACACACACTATGAATCGACCATCTGAAGAGGTGTCAGTAAATGAACCCAGATTCCCACCTTACTATAATTTGGCATCATTCCAGCTGATGTGCATCTTACTGAGTTTCTCTTGCTTAGCACTGCAGCCAGCTGCAGACAGCATGCTACTGCCTCATGAGACATCTTCTCTACTGTCCTGCGATGCCCCCATTAAAAGTTCTGAGCTCTTGGAAAAAGGTCAGGTATGTTTAAGATCACAAAGGTTAAATGAAAAGAGAATGCCGCTGTTTGATGTAATATTTATTTCACCTGGTATTTCAATCAGCATGTTCTTTTAGCTGTGCTAGTGGAATGGCTCGAAGGACGGCAGTGTCGGTGGGCCTGTTGTGCCGTCTGTCCACCATTCCTGTTCAGACTGAAATGTCTCAAGAGCTAATGCATCCATTAGCATTTTTGTGCCCAGATGAAGAATCTCAATAACTCTGGGGATCCACACACTTTTCCACCAGCCCTAGTTTTTCAAAATCTGCTAAATGGATTCGGACAAAATTTTGTACAGACATTTTTAGTTCCCCAAAAATGTATCATAATGACTTTAATGATCCCTTGAGCTATCCTGTACCACTTAGACAAGGTTTGTGTCTGTTCAGCTGTTGGATGGATTGCCATGAAATTTGGCTCAGATAGTCATTCTTCCCTCAAGATGAATTGTTAACCCCCTTGGCTTTTTTTTATCCAGTTCCATTATTAGGTCAAAGTTTCACTTTATCTAATACTTGAACACATACCTAATGACAATCTCATCAGCCTCAGCTGAAATACACCACTTGATGTTTAGTGCTAATAAACAGTTAACAAGTTACCATGCTAACTAAACTTATAAAAGCTATTTTTGTCGTAGCTTCTTCCGGCTCTTTGTAACCAGGAACTCCCAGAGACGAAGCAGACCACTTGGATTATATAAAAAATAACCGTGCTGGTTTATTCAAAGAATCACAGGTAAAATTAACATTACACGTCCAGATCTCTTCCACCTCCGATCCTGCACGCGGGCAGAACCAAGTATGAAAGACCTTGAACCATAATGCCTATACAATATTATCACTTGGTTGGGCTAGCCCATACTACACAGGAACGTCAAACCGTGACGTCACCTGATATGCCAGCTTTGCAGCTGACCATAACAATAGTCAAAACATGAAGAAAATCAATGTGTGTGGCTGTTGATTAGTGGTGTGTATCTAAGAACATCTTGGACATCTAGTGACATGTTGACATGTCATGACCTTACACATAAGAAAATATTATGATTACCATTATGGTTACACATATCATAATAATAACAATATCTTCCTGCCTCCAAACTTTTTCTATCTAGTTGTCCTTGGCCCATATGCACCCTGCAAAAACTCATGAGAATGACTAAGCATTTAACAGCCTGAGCTAGACATCCTGGCTCCACTAAACATTTCTAATACAACAAATATCTAACCAATATCTATCTGACTAAAAAATTACCTAACACTTAGAAGGTGAATTATAGTATACCTGATAAATATGCTAGTATGGCTGGAAGCTCTGTTTGCAGCTGTCTCTGCTCTTGTTTAAGTGATGTTGACACAGAACAGGCCAGTCAATACTTTCTATGCTAAACCTTTGTAAATATTAGTGGAACACATCCCACACATCACAGGGATACAGAGGCAAGCGAGCTCTGACAATAATAGATGGAAACACCAGAATAAAGCAATTTTACTAACAGCTAAGTGAACTTTGAATGAGTATCTCATTTATTTGTTTTATTGTGTATGCATACCCCAAAACACATTTCTACCAAGAATGAAAAGCAGAAAATACAGATTGATTAAACAAGGAGCAGACCCATTTTGGAGGCCTGCAGGCATATTTTCTTTCCAGTGCCATGTTCTAAAGAAAATGTTTGAATTTTAGGCAAAAAGAGATCTTGATAAGAAAAGGAAAGAGAGACAGAAATATGAAGGCATAAAGGTGAAAGCAATAATGTAGCTTCTGTAGAAATACTGTCAGTAGTGGGTTTTCATATAACTCTGGGTGAATTTATGCCTTTTTATGTCTGTCATTATTTCTCTAAGCATTTGAAAAGAGACCTGAAGAATAGACAGTGGTTTGGTCCTGAGACCGAGCACTAGTGAAGGGCCAGAGGAGAACAAAGAGCCCACTGCCAATGTGATTATAATATCAGACCTATTCAGAGAGTTAATGTGGTGTCTCAGATGTCAGGCCGTTCTTGTTCTCTCTCTCATTCTGTTCTCCTCCTTCCCTCACTTATCGCTCACCATTCCTCCCTCTCTCTTACTCTCATCCTCCTCTTTCTTTTTGCTTTGTGCCGGAGATCAGCCCTTACTCGAGGGGCTTTGATGAAATCCTTTCAAGGCAGACTGTGATGGTCTGAAATGTCATTCTCAGATCAGATGTCTCTGAAACAACGCCTGTCATATCATTTGGTACGCTCGACTTCATTAGTGCTTTGTTCACTTTCACGTCAGTTTCACAAGCACAGTCGCTCGGTGAAATCACTTGTGGCTTCTTAGTTTTTCCTCCCATTTAAGGTTTACAAAGAAAATTATCCCATACATTGGACAGAAAGCCGTGCTATTCTTCAAGTGGGTACTGTGCGTTTCTTTCACTCTGATAGTCCAACAGTTTGCCAAAGATCACATGTCCTCAGTGAACCTGCTTTGACTTGACAAAGGTTCTGCTGCCCTAAGTCATTTTCTCTCCTACATGCACCAGTAAACTCACTTATAGGACTGGATGCTGTGGCTGAAATCAAACTTTATAACAGAGCTTGGATAAAAAGTTAATTTTATGACAAAATACCTGCAAAACTACCTGGAGGAAAGCAAAATTCCAAAGAAGCTTTGATATTTGTCTAGATTAATTCTCCAAGACATATTTAAGCTTGTTATAACATCAGTGTAATATTTTGTTTGGTTTCTCATGCTACTGAAATGCAGCGCCTGAGAAACAATTCTTAGCTTTTAAAATGTTCCAGATTTTTTCTGGCACTTTTTGTCTGAAAGAACATAACTCTTGAAATACCACTAAGATGCAAAAACAATTTATTTGGCCCTGTAAATAATATAAGACTTTATTTCTTTGAGATTTTTTATTTTTGATTCACATAGTTTCTTAGTTTCATAGTTATAGGGTTAATGTTTATTTTCCTATTGATGGCTAACAGCTGTTAAAGGTGTCACAAATCTTCAGGAAAGTTATGTAGCCATGTCACACACTATATTCTGTTGAATATTTTTGTTAAGTCTACCTAAACATGTCAGAAATTAGGTTATGGTACACATTTGAGGCATTGACATCTCTCAGCTTACTTGAGCACTGTTTCAGGTTATGGTACACATTTGAGGCATTGAGAGCTCTCAACTTACTTGAGCACTGTTTTGATGTAACAGAGGTGGTAGGGTAGTTTGTCCAGTAATTGCAGGGTTGGGGGTTAGTTCCCCAGCTCCTCCTTTCCACAGGTTGAAGTGTCCTTGGGGATGACAGTGGACCCCCTGTGGGGCCAGCCTGCAATTTTAAAGCGCTTTGTTCACTGTTCATTTTTCTGTACCTCAAAACCATCATTTACGAGAAGCCTATGAGCACAGAATATCCTAAGAATGATTTTCCTCCTTTCTTTTCATTGCTTTTTCAGGTCCAGGGGTAATTTTTCTTAAATTGATCCTAGCTGTTGCACCATATTTCTTCTAAGGTTTGGTTGAGTAAACTTAAACTAAGAATGTGATTTACTTCTCAACAAATGAAAGAAAACTGTGACCAACAAGTTTCCTGTGGGTACAGACATCCCCCTCAGTCTTGGCTGTACTTTATGTTTGGTGCTACTTATCAATCACTGATGGTGAACATAGAAAACAATATACCGGCTCCATGTCAGAATTATTTGCGTTATCATTGTTTGCATAAAAGCATGCTGATGTTAATGTTTACTTTTTTAACTATTGTTTCTATGGTGATATTTACTATGTATGCATCAGTATGGAAAATGTATGTAAAACACATACAGCATAATGAATATTTAATTCATTTAAATGTGTTCCACTGTTATGTAGTATACAGTCATGCAAACCTCTTCTCACATGCACTGTAACATATCAAACTGTATTTGGAAATAACTATTTTATTTTAAATGATAACACTTTATGTTCAAAATCACAATACAATTGATCACAGTTGTACTGTGGTCCATTTAGGTGATAAACATGTAATGTGTCACAGTTTGGAAAGACAGAACAGATGGAGAAAGAGGGTTTTATTGTAGACTGATGACCAATTTTATTTTGTTATATGAACATGCTTGGTTTTGTCTCCTAAAGCCCACAACCTTTCTTCCCATAGATTGGAAGGACATTGCTTGCAAACATTTAATCAAGTACTGTATATCCAGACAAATTAACAACAGAGAAATGAAGTGGCTGACTGAGAGGAGTATCTCAATCAACAACGGCAGACATTTTCTGGTACCTGGTACCTAGAGGGAAAATTCCCCATTGCTGTAACTCTAGCCCAGAATGTATGTGGACATCTTTTCTTGGTCAGGTACTGCCAGGGAGTTTATAATTGAGTTGAGACTCAGGAAATACTCATTAAGACGTTGTCAGTCACGAGAGGAGGCCGTGCTCAATGTGTTTAGACACCATGGAGACTGCAGGCATCCCAGAGCCTTGCTCTTCTCCAGCTGGAGGGCAAAAGTGTATGTCTGTATGCAGGTGTGTGTATTCATGTGTGATGTGTGCATGGGTTTAATAAACTCACAGGTCCATGGAGCACCATCTGCCTGCACGGTGTTTGATTGAGCATGAGCTGGTTTTGAGGGACACCCCTGCCACCCACTATGTGTGACAAAGTATTGATAGAAACACCTGTTTATTGTCCTGCTCTTTCCGCAATCTCCCCTGGAGCAGCTGCTTCACTGGTTGGAATTTACGACAAGAGGCAGCAGTAGCCTCTAGCCCGGTAATTTTCTCTGGATATAAAGTCATCTGTAAATAAAAATAGGCAGCCAGACACATTTGAATACTGTGCTTTACTGTTTATAATTAATTTGACATTTAGGAATTTGATTCATGTAAACTGTATGGTGAATTCCATTTACATAAAGTAAGGAACTCACCTATTTTATGTTCAAAATGCCACTCTATATCATAATACTTTCAAAATTATAATTAGGTTGATACACACATGTTGGCCGTAAATATATTACTATATGGTGCTCCTGACCTAAGTATGTCATTTTAGTAAATAGCCTTTCACTGTGAATAACATGTAGTTGATCTGATCATTAAATCGAGCTTCATGGTTTTCTAGCCATTGATTGTTTGATCTTCCTTTGCCTGGCTCAGGTGAAATTGATTAATGCGCCATCTATGACAGGCAAACGCATAAACACGCTCTGACAACTGCCATTACTGCTCAGTTTGACAGTGAGCAGAGCAGAGGATTTGGACACTGATATGGGATCAACGGTCGTTGATGTGGTGTCAGTAAACAGTATTATCAATAATAATCAGGTTGAAGTATAAAAACTTAAAGGCATGATTACACCTTTGATTATACACTAAATTCTATTATTGCCATTTTTGAGCTAGCTTATGAATAAAGGCATAAAAGTAAAAAATAAACAAGAAATCACAATAAATCATTACTATAACTATTTTACCCCTGGGCTCACTGCTTAAATACAGCCATGTAATGCTGTGAAATTTAAATGAATCTTTAAGTAGGTAATAAGCAGCTTGAACAGTCATCTACTGTAGTTACACTGTACAACTGGCTCAGCTTGAGCAGTAGCTTAGTCACATCTTCTTGCTGAGGAATGTCCTCCTATAGGCATTTTAGGTAGTGTGATAAACAAGACACTAATGAAAAGCCTGTTTTCTCTTTATGACCTCAAAAAAATAAAAGCATAGCTGGGAAATGTAGGAGGAGGAAGAATGACAGCATTCCTGTGATAATCTACTATATATAATAATTTTTGAATGAGCTGCTTGCTTTGGCTATCTTTTTTATTTAAAAAAAAAGAAAAACAAATGGCAGAATTGTTTATTTATTTATTTTATGTGCGTGTGTGACCAGGGGTAGATAAGATGAGTGCACGTTCCATACGCTCAGAAGTGAATGTATAGTGCAGGAGAGAGCTCCAGCAGTATTTCCAGTGAGACAGATGGATGAAGTTCATTAAGCATGTGACAGTTAACACCTCCAGCAGGGAGAAAACACTGCAGCGGGTAAATAAATGTTGGCTTTACCAGCCCCTTCCTCCTGTTATTTATACACCAGAATCAACATTTCTATTAGGCATGAGCTATGGCAACTAATGATTATTACTTCTATGATCATTATGAATGTCCTTCTCTCACTGAATGTTTCAGCCATATTTCTCCAGCTGTTTTATACCAAAGGTAGCAGATGTCGTCAGGCTAGGAAATGGATTCCCTGTCTGATTTGAAGGATTTCAGTGCAGCTTTGGGAAATCTACACTGTCATCAAGTATGGCTCCTTGTGTAGGAATGTAGAATAATTTAACTTAATGTGTGTCACAAGCAACATAGGCTCACTTTGGGTTTTATTAATCCTCAACTCATTCTTTTATGTCCAACATAAAATCCACAATTAGAAATAAGAAAACACACATGTAAAGACTGTAAAGGGATAACAAAGTTAACAAGTTTAAATTGTCCTTGAGTAATCACTGTGATTTTGCAGATGGCCCAGTCTATAGTGTTAGCCTTCGGGAACCCTACCTTTTCTTACCTGTATGAATTTCAATATGTGGATTCCTGATCTTTAAAAAAAAAAAGATTGGCAAGTGATTTGTTTACTGCAACTTTTAATATTGGAATGTGAGAGTGGATATATACAGTGTGAAGGATGGTTGTTTTATCCTTATGCAGCCAATTTGATGATTCTGAGAACTGTAAGCTTTGTTCAAAGGTCTTCCAGTAATGTAAAACATGGCAACAAGTGCTGGCTTTAGTTTTGATGTGATTCTCAAATAGTTTCTCTAATATTTGCGGACTTTGCTGTTTACTGAAGATGTTTCACTGCCCCTCTTTTGCTTCCTTTGCGAGTATGCGTGTGTCTGAGAAACTGAGAGAGATTCAGCCCTGATGCAGAAACAACTATGACTGATTTTGTCTTTCATTCTGTTAAAGCAATTGCATTGACTTTGTATTTACACCTTTTTGTTCCAGAAATATATATGTTTTGTGTTCACATCTTGATCTTATTTTGTAACTCTTCATTACTGTGTGTTTACTCTCCAGACCCTGCCAACCACAACGTATGAGTTAGAGATTGTGGCCAAGGACATGGCAGGAAGTGAGGTGGGCCTCACAGGAACGACCACAGCCACCATTACCATCACAGACAAGAACGATCATGCTCCTGAGTTCACACATCCGCTGGTGAGAAACATCCCCTTTTACTCTCTACTTCTTTTGAATGGTGCATTGTCAGTTTAATCCCCTTGTCGCTTACATGTAGCTTCTACAGATATTATGTAGGAAAATTGTTTGTTTACCCCTCCAGAGTCGTCAAAGGTTAGGGTCCGTTAGAGATAGCTGTACTTCATTCCTTCAAGGACTCATGATGCATCGTCAGGGCAGATTCTTACCAATAGCAAGCTTCAAACCAAGGTCTCCTGTTTAAGGAAAGTTTCTCTTGCTAATTAGAGCAGTTACTGAGGCATGTGGTGACCCCTCTGAAGGTTTTGTTTGTTTGTTAGTTTATTTGTTCTACTTTTATTTGCTTTAAACTTGGTAGACAATATGATATTAAAGTAATGAAGCCATCAAAGCTGTCCCCAGGTGTGGTTTTCTGGTGTTGGGATTGTAGCTTTAGGTATAGCTTACACCATTTCATCAAGAAGAGTGGGCATTTGTTTTTGCATGGTGTTCTAATTAGCCAAAATTCAAAGAATCACACATATTTGGTTTTTTATTATCATTCATCCTATCAACAAACACTTCTATCGTCACTAACATGTAGGAGACGTCCAGCAGTTTCCTAAGTGGTTAGGAGCTGGCAGGAGTTAGTGATCACGCAGAGATACATTTAGGTGCAGATTCTGTGATACAGTATTTTGCTAACATTTAATGATTGTGAGCTTCTGAAAAGATACTGTATGACTAAAAATTGCATAGTCTGGTAACAGCTCTTGGAGGGATGCAATTGCCATATCAACACGAAGAGCACATTATTGTTAGCAGGGAAGGGATGCATCCTTGCAAAAGTAATGATTTGTTACAGCCAACAAGTTCAGCCATAGTTAATCAAAAGGAAGCCCTGTGTCACCAATGTCCAGAATCGCAGTTGACTGCGAGTCCGAGGCATCTGGGACGGACCATCACACAGTGGAAATGTGTATTGTGGTTAGATGAATCAGTATTTCATGTCTTTTTTGGAAGAAATGGACACCATGTGCTCCAGACCAAAGATAAAAAGGACCAGCAACAAGTCCAAAAGCCAGGGTCTGTCATGGTCTGGGGTTGTGTCAAAGGTCACTTACACTTCTGCGATGGCTCCATTAATGCTGAAAAATACGTAGAGATTTTGGAGAAACACAAGCTGCCTTCAAGACGACATCTTTTCCAGGGACACCCATGCATATTTCAACAAGACAATGCAAAACCTCATAGTGCACACATTACCAAGGCCTGGCTGTGGAGGAAAAGGGTGCAAGTCCTGGACAGGTTTGCCTATAGTCCCAACCTGTCCCCAGTAGAGAATGTATGGCACATTTTGAAACACAAATTGTGTCCACGAAGACCCTGAACTGTTGTACACCTTAAGACTCGTTTGCAGGAAGAATGGGACAAAATGGCACCTGACACATTTAATCACTTGGTGTCCTCAATCCCTAAATGTTCTTAAGTGTTGTGAAAAGGAACGGAAACATCACACTGTGGTAGATGTTTTACTGTCCCAACTAAAAACAGCTCTCCTCCAAAGGAGTCTTTGTGCTTGTTTCTGCCTGGATGCCACCTCCTACAACTCCTGGAAAGTCGTGACACCTCTGGAGAAAGGAGAGAGGAGTGATTTTCTAAGTTAATAATGTTGATAAAATGGTCTTACTTCTATTTGTAAACATAGGCCATATATGCATCATTCTGAATATTTTGGGGCAGTTAGAAGTGATTTCTCACTCTTAGATGCGTGATAAATATGGGCTGTGGTTCCTTTTGCAGCCAAGACATTTGAGAATTTACAGCCATACAGTATATTATTCAAACTAAACCTTTGTCCTACTAGCCAAGTAGAAACATTAGTAATGTAATAGTCAGACTTTAGTCGACATACTGTAGCAGCAGCTTATGCAGTGAAACCTTTTTCTCATATAAAAATATTTCTTTACCTATAAAAATATCATGTGGCGTGCTGCATGTGTCTACAAAGAACGTATGTGACATATACTGTAATAGTACATCAGTGTTGCTGGTTGATATGGGTGCAGAAGAATGTTATGGAAATCTGTGAGCAGGAGTGGGAGTAGATATGTTGTGGTTGGATGATGGTTTGTTTAGTCAGCAATGCCTTAAGGCAATGTGTAAAGCTCACAGCCTAAACTGGTCCCTGGCAGTCATGCTATAAAAGAAAATGTGCCCGTACAAAAAAACAGAAAATAGCACACAATAAATCACACTTATTGCCCATTTGTGCCACCTCATGATGAATTTGTCAAAAGCTGCTACCATGGCTGTTTTCCTTTCCTCTTAATCCCTCCTTCTCAACTCTGGAGGTGAAAAAACAGGAAAAAGAATGAGATCCTTTAAAAAAAGACTCTCCCTGCACTTTAAGGTGCAGTTGTAACATTGAGTTGTGTGGTTCTTAATGGAAACGCCCATAGCTGTTGTCAAGTTTCTAGACATATCATGCTTTGCCCCAACTAAACCTCCCCTACAGGCCTCCCGTGATGCATTGGGGTGTCAGGGGAGCTTGTAAGGAGCGCAGCTCAGATGTGAAATGTTACAGCACAGAGGGCTCGGCAGGGCCGTGCAGAGTGCACCATGTTCATGTCCCCTTTAATGTTCTCATTCCTCACTGAGAAGAGATCCTTTTAACAGCATGGAGAAATTGAGCTTTTTAAAAAAACAAGTGTTTGAAGGCACTAAGCTCCCTCTATAAATCCTCTCCCCCTCCACTCTCCCTGACTGCTTCCAACATACTCATGAATCATCTTTGACCTCTGAGATGGCCACTATCATAATGTGAGTGTGTTTGCTAGTGTGTATCAGTGCTGAGTTTGTGTTGGCAGCAGCTCCCGAGCTTTCATCTTTTAAATTATTAAACTAGTCTTTTCATAGAACTTCCCAAAAAACCTTTTCTTCAGAAGAATCCTGAGATGTCTTTTTCTGAAGACACCAGCTCCTGCAGACTTGATGTAAGCTTTAAAAGCCTGGCCAAAATGAGTCCAACATAAAGATACCAAGAGAGCAAAAGAAAGAAGCAATGTTCAGAAGCTGTGTTGCTTCCTGCTCCTATTATACATTTAAGCCTCTGTAGCTACATTTCATGTGTTGACAGTTCGTATTGAACAGGAATAATCCCCACATAGGATACCTCTCTTCTTCCTCAGACCTACAGTGCCAATAAAAAGTATTCACCCCCTTGGATGTTTTACCCTTTTAATGATTTTATAAATTAATCATGGTCAATATAATTTGGCTTTTTTGACAAAAAAAAAAAGAAGAAGAAAAAACCTCTTTAATGTCAAAGTGAAAAAAGGTTTCTACAGAGTAATGTCAATTAAATAAAAATGTTATTCCTTTACAAGGAATAATATTCCACTCCTGAATATAGATTATAAAAGATGCACAGTCATTTGTTAATACTGGTGTGATTGACTGATATAACAGAGGGGGGAAAAATCACGTTTGGAACCACTTGTTACATTGATTTCTCATTCTTGTCATAAATTTAAGTTAAAATTATTATAATGGATTTGGAGCATCTGTATTGTGAAGCCATAACAGTACATTGACAATGACGCAGGAAGCAGCGCTGAAAGTATGGCTTTCATTAATGACTTTTAACTTAAAGCTGTCCTAAAATTTTAAATCTTTTGCAAGGAAAACTAAACTATATAATAATGCAACTATTGTGTATAATTTACCAGTTACTAAAACAGGGTAGAAGTTTTTATTTTGACATATTATTGGAAATTGTGTCTGAGGTTCAGGCCTCTGGTAGCAGTTGACTGATATCTAAGAGCTGGTGTCACTAGGAGACACATTGTTAAATTCTATGGTCTTCTACTAAATGGAACATATTATAGCCCAGTTTGGTGCTCATACAAGATGGATCTTCCTCTATACGAACATACATAGCATCGGTTATGTTCCGCAGATTCAAGACATCTGTTTACAACATTAAACATTTGGGAGGCCCCTTTGTGCTGTTAAGTTTGTAGTGACAGTGGACAGACACAACACTGGACTGGTGAATTAGGCTGCATTAGTTTTAGCCATGTGAAACTAATAAACTGCCAACTGGTTTCTGAAAAAGACTTCACTTTAATTTTAATTTCACTCCTAATTTTATCTTTAATTTTAAGTGTAAGAAGTGAGAGGTACTGTCAAATGTTGTAAATGGACATACACTGAATTATTGATGCAATACTTAAATATGAACCTATAGAAAATCTAAGAAACCTGCCAATAACCTCAGTGTAATCTGTCCATTTTTTGGTTGTGGCAAAGTGTGATATGTCCATTTTAAAATCATAAGCCAAGATATCCTTTCTTAATAGGAAATTTATTACATTTTGTTACCAAAGCTCTTTCTAAGGGATTGGGCTGTGACCTGATTAACTTTTATAGCGAGGCTCCAATCCTATTTTTATGAGGAGGGCAAAAACCTGATATGGAATCCTTTGGTGGTTCTGTCCTCTGAAAAGCCAGAGATACACTACATGCTCCTGTAACAAAAATGGATGATTCTCCTGATGAATTTCTTATGCCAGTTGCATCTGGGGTTATATTATCTCTCTGTGTTTACTCCATGTCTTGTGTGCACGGTCTCCAGGATTTTTGTGCCATGTCTTGCTCCAACTGCACCAGATAACGTTTGTGGATATATTTAAACTTTTGCACCTGTTTATTCTGGTATCAGCGCAGATGGTGACATACCCTTACCGTCTCCCACACTGAGCACCTTCCGCCCTTCTTGCCTCTTACCCTCTCTCTCATTTCATTCATCCTTGTCTTCTAATATCCTGATCCACCCTTCAGTCACTTATTTTGTGCTTCCGCTCCTTGTCTCGTCAACCCTCTGGCTCTGCTAATTCCACACCATGTCTGACTGGGCATATTTCCTCCTGCTACTCATAACAAGACCATGATGGACGTTATCACTCCTGTCACTCAAATGCCCTGTCAGCCAGTCTCTGTACTTTTTGCTCACTCAATTTCACACTGTTTCTCTGGTGCCTGTCCGTCTTTCTGTTTGCATTCCCTCTCCCTCCCTTTCTTGTTCCCTCCCTCTCTCCTCTGTGATGACCGGGAGAATATGCTCGCCTGCAACCCATCTGTCCCGCTGATAAAGACGTTAGCGGTGACGGGTGTAGCACAGGGCAGCAGGACCCTGTCAGTGCTGGTCTGTCTTGGGGGATGGATAACGTGTGTCATGGATTAGTCCAGGCCTTGAGTGATTTCTTCACTAGCTATGAGATACACACTGGGCTTATCCTGGGTGATACAGTGGTGTAGCTGGCCAGAAATCTCTGTCACAAAGAGGAAGGGATGGGAAGGGATTTGTGTACTGTGTGTCAGGGTAGAGGCACGATGTGTGTGTGTGGATGTGTTATTTGACACAGACAATGCACAAACAATTAAGCTGGAGTAAGATGTGATGAGATAATGGAAAGTATGTCCTTGAAAGTTTTGCAATTTTAGATTTAATCTATTGGTCCACTTCTTCAGTTTTCCTCTGGATAAAGATTCAAATTCCACTTGTTAAATCATATCAGCAATCAATCATGTTTTCATGCATTTTCATTTACAGTATATTTCAGTTTTATTCTGCATTTGCCCAGTTATTTCATCATCCATAATTTGGCAAGTACACATATACAGAATGAAGTTATCTTTATATCTTTATTACTTCTTGTGATGCAAGCATGCAGCATAAGCCAAGTACAGTAACCTATGTGACTGGTATCACCAGGTACCTTTATTCAGATGTGTGTGACATGCTCAGTTTCTTGGAGAAAGACTGAAGCAGCAGCAGAAAGAAATGTGAAAGGCCACTTGAAAAAGCAAGTCATATTGCCCCTCAAGTGTGAAGTTGGCTCAGAGGAATATTAATATGTTAAAAATCACAGCTGTCTGTCTCCAAACAAGATGACAATAGATTATTATTATTATATTTTACAGTTTTTACTATTTTCTCAAAGGAACTGCAGATTTTTGGTTCAATATTATTAAATATATCCACCCATCCATCCATTTTCTTCCGCTTATCCGGGGCCGGGTCGCGGGGGCAGCAGTCTAAGCAAAGATGCCCAGACCTCCCTCTCTCCAGACACTTCCTCCAGCTCCTCCGGGGGAATGCCGCGGCGTTCCCAGGCCAGCCGAGAGACATAGTCCCTCCAGCGTGTCCTGGGTCTTCCCCGGGGCCTCCTCCCGGTGGGACATGCCCGGAACACCTCCCTAGGAAGGCGCCCAGGAGGCATCCGAAAGAGATGCCCGAGCCATCTCAGCTGGCTCCTCTCGATGTGGAGGAGCAGCGGTTCTACTCTGAGCTCCTCCCAGGTGACCGAGCTCCTCACCCTATCTCTA
>NW_018127939.1:635407-694223 GCF_001952655.1 Monopterus albus
GCCGGCAGTAAGTCAGACTTGTTTCCAGTGCATGTTGGACTCCGGCAGGGCTGCCCTTTGTCACCGGTTCTGTTCATTATTTTTATGGACGGAATTTCTAGGCGCAGCCAGGGGCCGGAGGGAGTCCGATTAAATATATTATTATTATTAATTACATTTGTTGGTTAAGTTAGGTTTAATAGCTATGGTATTCTTACTAATCATTTTATATCAAATATATTATTCATACTCCTTCCAGAATTATGGGTCCCCCTCAATGAAAGATTGCAGAATGAAGATTTTTCTACAAGTCTTCACCTCATGTTACTGGTTTATTGAAATTTACATGAAATGGGGTTGTAAAATACCAATCTATATCTATTTTAGATAAGTACTGTATAATGGAAGTAAAACATAAGTAATCTACTGTATGTAGTCTTAGTAGAACAGCGTTTGATATTGACTGCTGCTGCATGCGTTATTGTATTAGTGGTAGCTCAGACTGCTGGTGACATTCCCCATAAGCAGGTGAGAAAACTCAGCACCATACATTATGGAGGTCACATGTGTCTGCTACTGGCTGTCAGTATGGCTGACAGTGACAGGGACAACAGTGGCAACAGTGACAACAGGCCTCATGCAGATGCCTTTAGTGTCCATACAGTCTATGACATGAATGAGGACAGGCTAGTACTTCACTGCTCCCCAACACTGGAACTACAGTATGTTAGAAAGTACTGTTGGTGTGAACAGCCACATTCTTGTGGAAAGTTACACAACTCCTGGAGGAAAAGCTCTCCAGTTTGACTAGTGGGACTATTCCGTGATAACCAGTGTGGAGTGTAATGCACCAGCTGTAGCACTTGACTGGAAATATGGAGTGGTTAAATACATAATGCGCTTATGTTCCTTCAAGATGTTCCCTTTCTTTTAAACTCATCTGCACTGACAAAAATGAGGGCTGTCATGTTCTGCAAAGTTAAAAGAGCTGCTCTGCTGAATGTCAAAGATCTATTTTTGGAAATGGCATGAACAGAAACCATTCAAATTTAATAAAGACACAGGTAAGTTCATTAATGCTTCAGGTACTAATATTGTATGTAGGTTTAAAGCTGGGGGGAGGCTAAACAATTTATACTGAGTTGCAGTCTAGAATTTAGTCGCTCTCTATTACTTTTAGTGATTCCTCCCCTTTGTTATTATAGTGTTCCTTGGTTGCCTGCTTTTCTTTGTTTGCTAGAGCTTTGTCTTCTGTTTCTTGTTTCTAGTCTGCATTTAGATTTTTCTCAGACTGTAACATTATGGGCAGTTGGTTTGACTTCAACTTCATACTGGCACAGTAAAAATGGTTCAGTTTTGACAGCTTTTTGGTTTGTCTATACCACTGGTCTGAGACCTGAGCTGCTTTGAAAGCAGATGAAGGAAAGATAAGTGGCTGCTTCAAAATAAATGTGATCCCAGTTTAACTTGGAATTTCTGTCTGAACCTCATCTATTTACAAATTAATACCTTGTGTGCAGAGTTCTAAGACTTAAATGTTTTGTCATAGGTTTCAAGGCCAAGCTTAACTTCTGAGAGTTGTGCATGCAATTTCTCATCCAATTGTATTCATTAGTTTGTTCTGCTTTTAGGAACAATCTTGGAGGATGCAAAAAGTAGTGTGAAATGGGCCAAGACACAAAGTGATAAACCTATAAAGACGCTGTGAAGACAAACTTCAAATGGCTTTACTGCAGCGCTTCTCTATTGTGACATGGCAGTGGAGCACATGCTACTCAGAGGCAAAATAGTTTAGTCTCTGGAGGCGTAATGGGATGGGCCGCTGCTACCCGTATGTGCGTTCCCTGATGGAGAAAATCTCTGGGGCAGTAGGGACGTGTCACAAAGTACTTTTCATTAGGACAAATGAATAGCTGCTCAACTATCTGTTGGGCTGCCTGTCAGTGCGGCCCCAACTGCTATCTATATTCATAACACATTGTGACAGACATCAGGAATAAAATAAGATCTCCATTTAAGTGTTTATGGAGCTGTGGTCTAAGAATATTGAGCGTGTGTACTCGACTGTAGGCACAGGCTTGTGTATATCTGTGAGAGGGAGCCTAAATTTGGTTTACACCAGCCAGTAACACACTCAAAACAGCCAATGTAACCTACCTGGATCATTTGTTTTTGCGTCTTTCCTTTTTTAACTGTCTTTAAATTAGAAGTGTGTATAAAAAATGGGATACAATATCCATAGTGTTAATGAGCCAGAATGCATTTAGTGTTACTCGGTAAAGCTGACAGATGTGTGAGAAAGCTTCACATCTCTTTCTCTGGCCCTTGGCCAGAATTTGGAGCTTCTCTTGCATCCCATCTGCTGGGGAAGAGGTAATGTTGACAGTGTTGAGATGGTTTTGTGGAATTGTTTTTAGAAAGCAAGCGGCTGCTTGCTTCACTTTGCAAATGTTTACTACTTTAGGTTCTGCACTAAGAACTTGAGAAAGAGGAGCACTTTCAGGTTGAGCATTCTCACACTGTATGTAGAATGTAAACATGTTTAACAAAAGGTAAAGCCATTTAATACATGTACTGTGAGAACGGCATGGTTTGAGGACAGTTCTTAATTACTAAGCTTAGGCTTTTGTTTTTCTATTCTGGCTTCTCATGGTCCTGTAGGTAATGGTGACAATACTATGTCCGCATGCTAAAATTGTCAGTGTCAGGACTGTGGCTTGCTAATGGTATTGGTCAATAGAAAGTACAGCTGAGGTGGATGGGAATGTTTTGCAGGAATCTTGTCGTAAACAAATGGTGTGCAAATAAAATGACCAAGAAATGGTTCTAGATGAAATGTTGGCCCTCTTTCATTTCATTCAAAGAGCAACATGAATGTCTGTAGCACTGTAAATTTTATGACAGTCTGCCTAAAATGTGTTGACATTTTACTGAAAGCTACTAGTTAAATAATGTTAACTCTGCAGCTGAAGTCTAAGACAAAGAAACTCTTTTTAACAACATCGAAAGCGAGTTTTATTTAAAACAAATCCATTGTTAAACTCCAGAGACACTATCAGAACGACCCTGCGACAATCAATTTGAAATAAATACAGCGAGCCAGCCATCTGTGAACAGCCAAACAACAGAAGGCCCCTGGTGAAGCCCGCATTCTGAAGAAGAACCAGCCATCTGAGAAGTCGCTCCACTCCTAAGAGCAAGCCCAGAGGCCCAGCGACGACGCATTATCATAAGTCTCAAGCTCGAAACCATCTCAGAACTGTGGATCCAAAGAGCCTTCAAACCAGCACTTCTCTTCTGACCACTTGAAGTCTCCAGAGCTAAATGGCTAACAGGATAAGTACACTTTGAGTAACTGATGTCTCGTGAAAACCATAGTTACTAGCTATTAACTAAAGTCTCACCTGTAGCAATCAAGTCATTTTTCCTATCCATATTCGTGACTAAACCCCAGAATTTATATCCAGCATCTAACTCAATTTTTTTTTCATCTTCCACCATCACTAGCAGACTGTTCAGTCACTCAACCATCAAAGCATTCACCAATGTCCCATTTGAATCACCTCTCACAAGAGTCCTTTTACCTGTGTACTTAGCTTATATCATCTTGTGTTTCCTATTTTTAGTAAAGGGGTCACTGAACTGGTGGGATTCACAGCTTTCAGACTTGCACTTATTATTTACACTAACTGCTTGATGGACTTATAACCATCTTGTGCCCTAACTTGAGGTATTGAATATTAAATATTGTTCATTTTCATAAGTGCAATCATTTCTGCTACAAAGGTCTTCCTGTAGTTACCATAAGGCCAATATATTGTGATGAAATCTTAGACTTATATGAATCTCAATTCAGACACTCATGGTTCCAAAACAGTTACCACCGTGTGGTTAAGGATGGCGCACATTTATGTCGCTTCCTGTCTGTTACTAAAATATTGTAAATAAAATTTCTTGTGGCCATGTGAGCATGCAATCTAAATAAATGAATTTAACACAAAAACACAGACGAGAGACGCACCCTGAGCAGGCTTGAAGTTTTATTGTTCATTCTTGGTTTCTGAAAGACTCTTTCTGAGTGACTGAGACAAAGGAGGGGCAGACTCATTAGTCATTCATGGAACTGTGCACGCACTCATTTGATTGGTTGAGAGGAGTGTGAGGCGCTGTCCTCGGACTGAGCAGAGATGAAATGAGATGAATCTTTTTTTGAAAGTTAATTCTGTCTAGTTAAAAACTTTCTCCACTATGGCTGTGTTTGAAAAACACACTTCCTAAAACTAAGGTGGAATAACACATTTAAACACAATTTTAAGCAACACGTAGTTTGACATGAAAAGTATGTGGATCATTCTGTGGGAAGAAAGGGACTGTTAACTCTGTAAAGACTAAATCTGAGAATAAAAGACACAAGCAATCAATTATCAGCATACAATCACTAAAAGAAATTAAAAGAACACACTTTCCTGTGTAACTTTTTGAGCAGTACTGGGAGTTAGGATGTCAGGATTAACAGTCTCTGGTGACAAGCAGTTCTGGTGTCTGAGTGTTCCTGCGAAGGGATCAGATAAGGATCTGGCCTGTACATCTGATTAGGAGAGGTGTGATGGCAGAGCCTGGTTTATGCATCTGGGGCAGTTTGCATGTAACAGTTTCCAGCTGGTTCTCAATTCATTCTGAGAGACTTCAGAATGAAACATTGCTTCCAAAATGTCTGCTTTGGACTTGTGGGCACTACACCTCGCTGCTCTTTTAAAATTGCTGGAAGAAAAATTGAAAAAAGAAAAATTGCTGCAAATTTTTTATTTTTTTTTGCCTCTAGCCTGTTTGGTATAGCACCTGTAAGAGTTTTTTGGATGTGTGCACTCAATGTTCAGTTTATCTTGTCTTGCACTGCCAAGACCATGCGCTCATCTTTTTGAGAGTGGAGTGTAGAAGAACCACTACTGTAATTGGCTCTCTGTCTGGAGCAGGGGGTCTCAGAAAGGAAAGAGCCAATATACAGAGTCAAGAGCAAACTTGAAGCCAGCGGCCCCCTCACCCACCACCACCACCAGCATCACCATCTCCTCCCTCTCTCTTAATGTGTTTAAGTCATTTCAGGCCAAGAGCTCTGCGTCGTAGTCGTTAGTCATTTCCATCTAGTCTTTCAGGTGACTGGTTGCTTTGTGATCCAGGTGGAATTGGGGTCTTATCAGCAGCAGGGCAGAGGCCCAGTGGCCACATCACACAAAATACAGCCTTGCCTCCAACCGCATGACTGCCTCACATGATTAAACCCAATCTTGACCGGCTGTTGTCAATGTGTCTCTGCTGTATTTGTGTGTGTGAGTGTGTGTGTGTGAGGGGAAGAGAGAAAGCTGAAGTTTGAAGTTCAGAGGATGATGGGAATGCCAGCTATATGTATTTGTTTCTAGTGACGGTGCTTGTGTCTGAGTATGTGCAGTGAAGGTAATATTTGTAAAATGGCTTTCAAATTGTCGAGATGTTCTACTAAAGCTAAGTCAAATGCTGTTTAAAATCAAATTCCAGTGCATCTGACTGCCACAGGCTTGCAGGACAAAAGGACCAACAATGCCAGTGTGGTTACAGCTAATGCTGTTTCTATCCTCTGTGCCCTAAATGACTGACTGGTTCAAAGTGTTTTTTTTTTTTTAAACAAGCCTTGGATGACTAAAAAAGGGAGAAAGGGAAGAAATCAATGTCTCTCTTCAGATAAATGTATGGAGCCGGCCAATGTAAGAGGTAAGAGGGTAATCTGTGAAACAATACCGTAGGCTGACAGGAGACGCAGTAATCTAGGCTTGACCACTGCTATCCTTAAATAGTGTTCTGTGTCTGAAAGATTACACAGTAAGGTTTGACACCGTAATGGTCCTGACAAACATACACCCTCAGAATGCCTGCTTGAGCTTCTGTAAGGGTACTTCTGTTCACAATGCAGTCTTTAGTGGAGGTCCTGCTGGCAGAATACATTGATGGGAATCTGATTGAGGTCTGCTGCCAACAATGAGCAGAGAGGCGGACGGTGAATGACACTGAAAATGAAATGAGATGCACTCTGAGGAAATCAGCGATGGAAGACATGAACTGTTTATTCTGTTATGTGTGTTGTTTGAGTATACATTCACATGTTTGCAGTCTTCTGTGAAATGTTTAGGCAAATGATTTTTCTTGGATATAACTGCAGAATTTCTGACTCGACAGTCTATTGTCATGGCTGGTGTGTGGTGCACAGGACGGGAGGCCCAAAATGCAAACACGTGGGTGTACAGGAAGGTATAGTGAAGTTACTTTAATAAAGTTAACCAAGGCTTACAGGCAACCAGACAGGCAGGTAACAGGTAAAAAGTTCAGGGCAAAATACATATAAACTGAAGCCCACACAATAAACTGCATGAAGAACATGCCACACTGATACTACTTTTTAAAAGATGATGATGATCAAGCAGAATATTATAATAAACAAAGGGGAAGATTCAATGTGCTCTGCATCGTTTTCTTGTAGCCAGTAAGTCATATTAACATTCAATGTTTCTTACAAAATGCACTCTGTGGGAACTTGCTCATAAAGATGTTGCTCTATAGTACTAGTGAAGTGGTCAAAAACCTCATGCTTTGCTTTTTCCTCTTGTCTCTGTGTGAACATTAGATGGAGTTTGGAATCCGGTGGCCACATTATTAAGTCAGACAGGCATTGTTGCCTTAATTGTCGCCACCTAAAGTAAATTTGTTCTGTTCACCTTCACTCTTGCTTTGTGTCTTTCTATTGACTTATTTTGCAATTGTGCAGCCTCTAAAATTCACTTCACATTCAGCCTCAGCACACTTTTAGACATTTCTAAATTAGCTCGTGGTAGAAAGCCCTCATCTACGCCATCCTCTGAGTCCCTTCTGATTTGTTCTGTTGTAGTCTCTATGTTCAGGTATCCTCAGTTGTTCTTGCTCAATAATGGTGTTTTATCTGTCTCCTAACAGTTTGAAGCATCTGTGAACGAGGGCTCAACTGGGGTGGTGGTCAACCTGACGGTAGACGACAGAGACGATCCAGCCACAGGGGCATGGCGGGCAATCTACTCTATAATTAACGGCGATCCTACACAAAGCTTCGAAATCCAAACCAACCCGGACAATAATGAGGGAATGTTGTCAGTTGTCAAGGTAAAGATTTGACATTTCAAATCGTATTTATATATTACTGTAGACAGCATAATCACCCTTCCATTACCTTTTCAATCAATTTTCCCCATTCAGCCTCTGGACTACGAGGCCACAGCGTTCCACACACTGCTCATCAAAGTAGAGAACGAGGATCCTCTGGTTCCAGATGTTGGCTACGGCCCCAGCTCCACAGCCACAGTCCACGTCACGGTCATGGACACCAACGAGGGCCCGGTCTTCTTCCCTGACCCTCTGACAGTGACCAGGATGGAAAACATCCCTGTGGGCAGCTTTGTGGCCTCACTCAATGCTACAGATCCAGATATATTAGAGATTCAGAGCATCAGGTAAGGGTCAAAGTGAGACTAATTGAAATTAAGATGTAAAACTGAGAGAGCTGGTTTGTGTTGTGTGACTGAAGGTCATTTGCTGTAACATGTACCTCGGTATTGTTGGTAATGAGCTTCCTTATTTTAGTTTCATTATGTTCAGTTGAGCCACATTAAACATTGAGCACCTAAAGGTTTTCTTCTGTGCAAGGGTAGTTTTGTTATGTCAGCACGGCCTGCATTATTGTCAGTGTTAGATGGTGCTAGAAGGTGATCTGGCATGTAAGTGACAAAAAGCCCAGAGTTTTAATGTCATATTCCCACTGTTTTGACATCTCAATCTGTTGGTCGTCACTTCTCTCATGTGCTGTTGAACCCTCATCACTCCTTCTTTTATCTCCTCATCTGACTCCCATCTGTTCCATTCCTGCACTCCCTGTCTCCAGTGATCTCTTTGCTTGTTATGCTTTTTTTTTTTCGGTCTGTGTTGTGCACAACATGCGACATACTATATGTTCCTGGTGTGGTTGACCCGAGTTAACTCAAAAGTCAGAATGAAGCAACGCATTAACTCTTACAAAAAAAGCCTTCTCTCAAATATCACTATCATAACAAGAAGGCTATTAGTTTCATTATGTGCCGCAATAAAAAATTATTCCTCTTGCTGCCAGAGGGAGCCACATAGTGTGTGCTGCACTTCCTTTACAAGATGGAAAACTCATCATTGCATTTATTAGCTTTTAGGCCTAATTTATACTCAATTTAGATTGCTCTTTCTTTGCACCCTTGAAGTTATATATCATGTAAAAACAGTGTTAAGTAAACACATGGGGATAATAATGACTCAGGGAAATAAAACCCACCAGATTGTGATTTTACTGCTCAAATTATTGATGCTGCTTTATGTGCTGTAAAACCTAGTCACTGTATCAGTGTCAAATGCTATATAACAAGAAGTTGTTTCACTGAATGTTGTATGGGAATCTCAGCCTGTGCCCATAAAGCTAAGTCTCCAGCTGATACCAGCCCTGTACTTAAGTGGCACTCTGATTATCAATTAGGTCACATGACGGTAAATTTTAAAATGTTTCATCATATCTTGAATACAATATTTGCTGAATTGTATCATGCTACTTGAATTAATAGGGTAGTTTTTGTTTTGTTCTGGGACTTTTTGTAAGGATTGGACACTGGGTCATCTACCTTAGGTCACAGGTCACATCAGATAGATGTGGTTGATCAAAGCCTGTTTGCATTAAGTTTGGTGCATGGTCTCTTTGCCATATTATACCTAATATTAGCAGCTGTGTTAACATTAATCAATAGTCTTATTCGATTAGAAATCTAAAGCAAAGTACTAGCAAACAGAAATACAGAAAAAAACAGTAAATGCATAAAGTCAACTAATGGTCACTGATAAAGGACACTTCTGTACAGTATCTGAAGTATGTAAACCTATAATAATAAACATATAATTCAATTTATATATTGACAGCTTCACCAAAAACAAACAGTTTGAGCTTCACAAACACAGATGTTAAGGCAGAAGTGCTGCATTGATTTATAAATAGTTGTATGAGTGTACCTAATAAAGTGGGCAGTGAGTGTATGTACTTCTACTAATATAAACGGGTCCAATAGGTAATAGAAACAGAAGAATGTTTGTTCCTATTGAGCGCACAGTTCTTTTTGAAGTTTGTATTTCCTGTTTAACCACAGGTTGGATACACTGTACATGTACATGCATTTCATGTATAGCCAGTAATTTCCTCAGTGTGTACTGTTCGTTGGAGATTTGGATGTACAATAGTTTCCCTTCTCCAAGGTGTTTCTGTAGGCTCCTCCATGTGCTGTTTTACACCAGGACTTCCAATTCACGAGTGAACATCTATACTGCTTATCCTGTAGAGGATCATGGGGAGGCTGGAGCCAATCCCAGCTGACATTGGGCGAAAGGCAGGGTACAGCCTGGACAGATCACCAGGCTATCATAGGGCTGACACAGAGACAAACAACCACACACATTGATACCTACAGGCAACCAGTCACCCTAACCTGGGTGTGTTTGGACACAAAGAGAACATGCAAACTCCACGTAGAAAGGTCGGGTTTTTTTTTAATTAAAACATGAAATAAGACATAACATAGAAGATGAGACAACAGACATTAACAAAAGAGACAAAGGGATTGTTAAATTAAGTTGTGTGGGTGTATCCAACTCTTTGCAGACTGATATTCAGTACATATTAAAGAAAAACAAAATGAAACCAAATTAATTAAGAAATTCGGGGGGGAGGTAAATGTAAAAAAAAATAAAGGAGTTTAAATTAATAAATGACCAGGAGTGTGCTGGTGATGCCCCTGCCTCGAACCACCAGCACGAGGTGATGGAGCAGCTCAGCAGGGTGATGTTATCCAGGTCATCCAGGTCATCCAGGTGATCCAGGACAGCAGCGTCCTTGTGTTATGGTTAAATTAAACCTTCCCTTTGTTTTATTGTTCATCTTGGTCTATGTTAATAGTTGATTGTTGGGACAAACAGCTTGGGGTCGGCCCCTGACCTTGACAGGAGAGACCTGACCCAATGTGTGGTGTGTTCCCCTCCTAAACAGCTCCTAGACCCTGACGAGGGAGCTTGTCTAAGAGGGTGTGAGCAGTCCAGTAATGATATATGCAGGTAAGGGGAAAGGAAACAGTAACCTGGTCTTCCTCCCCCATGCTGTGCCCCCCAGAGAAATGGTAGAGAAAGATGAATAGGTAAATAAGACAGAAAAAGAAAAAATAACAATAAAAGAAAAAGTGATAGTAAAGCAATTTCGATCATATAAATACAATATATACTTTGTCATACACATAACTATGTGTACCTGGATATACAGTATATGTATATGCATATTCATAAAACAAAAATAAATGACTAACAAATCAGTAAAAGATTAGAAAGAGAGAGGAGAGGGGGAAAAGAATGAAAATGGGGGGATAGGTTATATTCTCAGTTAATCTGGTTTGATTGATCGCTGTGACATACTCAAAACAGACAAACAGGTCAATGAGGACTAATAGCAACAGTAACAATAATGAAATAAAAAGCGGCTTGTTATATTTCTAGGAGTTTGTGGAAATGTGCGTGGCCTCGACCTTGGCCTAGGTATCTGGTTTAAGTTAAAAGTGGCTAGAAACGGATTCCAAGTGTCAGTAAAAGTTGATATACTGTATTATTCTTATGGGAGATAGTTATTTTCTCTAGTGTGATGTATTCTATGAGAAGGTTGGTCCAGTGGTTGATGTGTAATGAGTTTGTAGATTTCCCGTTTAGAAAGATTGTTTTCTTGGTGATAGTCAGAGAAGTGGGTTTTTATATTTAATTGGTAGGTGGTTGACTGATGGAGGGATTCTACAGCTCAAGATGGTGGAGAGTTTCTCTGTTACCGCTACCCAGAGGGAGTAAACAGGTTGATAGGTCCAAGTAGCATGGACGTAATCATCGGTGCAACCCAGAGTACTTTACTGTAGGTTAGGTTACAGGGGGGGGGTGATGCCCCCTCCTCGAACCACCAGCACGAGGTGATGCCATCGTTTGGGGAGCTCTGGAGGTCATCCAGGTGATCCAGGACAGCAACGTCCTTGTCTTTGAGTTTGTAAACTTCATTATCTCCTCAGTTAGAATGGAAGGTTGTAGTGGGTTATTGATTATATTGATCTTTGATTTAATTATGGATTTTAACTGTTGTTACTGGAGACATTCTCCTCTCCTAACTCCATACTTCTGGACTAATGTATTGAACGGTATAAGCTGGTTGTTTTCAAATAGGTGATGAAGGTGAGTGATTCCTTTGTGTTGCCACGTTGGAAAGTGGACAGGGTTGTTATGCAGTTGAAAATCAGGGTTGTGCCAAATTGGAGTGTATCTACATGGTGTTAATGATGATTTAGTGGTTTTGTTTGCTTTCCACCAGGCTGTCAGAGTTGCAGAGATTGTGATATTTTTGCAATAGTTCATTTTCTTAATTGGGTATGGTAGGAAGACAAGGTCTGCAACCGAAGTATTTTTGCATTGATAGATGAAAGACTCTCCATAACCAAACCTGCGTAGTGTGAAGAAAAGATATGACCAGTTAACTTTGCTGAATGCTTTTTCTCCATCTAATGATACAATTATAGTGTCGGTTTGTTTTTGTTGTGCAAGATTGATTGTTAAATAGTCTACGGGTGTTATCCAAAATGTGTCTACTTTTAATGAAGCATTTTTGGTCTGGGTGGATTATTATTGGAGTAACTGTCTCTATAGTGGCTAGAAGGTCAAGTCATCTGTTTGAACTTAGAGACTTCTTGCTGTGATGCAGCAGTGATAGCCACTAAACCTTTTTATTTCATGCAGCGGTGGGAAGTAATGAAATACACTTAATTACTGTAATTGAGTTGATTTTTCAAGTATATGTACTCTACTTGAGTATTTATTTTTCTGACAAATTCTTACTTTTACCCTGCATTTTAACACAAATATCTGTCATTTCTACTCCTTACATTTTCAAACTGGGCTTGTAACTCTTAGTTTTAATATATTTTGTTCCCTTTAGGACTAACTGACTAAATGTGCACACCACTGTGCTGGGTGACATGAAGAAGTTATGGTAATTTGAAGCATTGGGGAAACCAGTCCTGCGTTTTGTAATGAAGAAACATGTCACCGAGTCTAGCGGTGTGCTTCATTTATGTTTTTAATTATTTTTGAACAACAAAGGAAGTCTATGGCACAGACAAATATGTTAAACCAGGTTGGAGACTGACAGCCATCAACTGTGTTAATGCAGTTCATTGTTGGTTTTAGTCTCTGAATACATACTGTTGAAAAGATTATATCCTTTATGTCTAAATTGGACCTGAAATGTGTTCATTAGTTAATGCTAATTATTTTTGGTATATTTTAAAATTTGATTAGTAGTTTTGAATTGTTTATTAATCTTGGAAATATATTAATATGATGTGAGGGTCAGTTATCGTATGATTCCACAGAAACAGCTGGTAGAAATGTCCTTTGAATGGTTACTTTTTACTTTTATACTTTGAGTACATTTCAGGGCCTATACTTTTTTTTTCTTTTACTCAAATAGAGTTTGAATCAGTACTTTTACCAGAGCACCAGTATATTATAATTATTTTAACCTCTGTTTAGCTTGTGATGTTGTCTCCAGGTAGATTTCGGTGGGCCAGTCTAAGTCAAAATTCTGAGGGTGAATTTGTTTTTGTTTTTTTGCTCCTGCTTCGACCTGTCCTGTGCTGACTTGCAACCAGCCATTTTTCAAAACAAACCAATTCTCAATGGTTGTGCCTTATTTTGTCACATTCAATGTGCAAACCTTAATTACCATCCATAGAGCCATGCTGCAAGCAAAATTCTTGTAGGTTTAAATTAACTTAGGTCAGTAGTGCCTTGTAGCTTCATTATAAATGGATTTTAATGGAACAGTCCGTTGATGTTACTTAAAGTAGTAGCACTGTCCAGGAGTAAGAGCCAAAGAGGTTTTCATCAGCCCAAACATGAAGCAGAAAACAGTTTTATGTTCTTTACTTCATCCTACTTTCAGTCCTGACTGCATCTTATTGGCTTGTCCTTCAGCAGCTTTTGGTCTTCGGTAACCTATTCACCAAATCTCCTGTTTCTGAAAAGCACTGCAACAGAAAAAGTCCTAGCTGATGCAAGACTGATGCAAGTTTCAGTGCTATGTGTCATTGAACAGTGGCATAATGTCATGTTTTTCTATGTGAGTCACTCAGGTTAAAGGAGGTTAAATAGTTTATCTGTTTGTTTTTCTCACACACACATATAATTTTCAAATTTGCATTTGGAAGTATCTATATTAAAATCCTTGGCGATGTTTCATCTATATATTGTTACAGAGAGCTCTGTGCTTTTGACATCTTTGACTCATCCTCGAGTCATACTGATGATCTGCATCTTTCTAGATTTATGATTATTTTATGGCCTCTGCATTTGTTGTTATTTCATCCTGTGGCATTTTGCCAGTGACTCTGACGTGTCATAACTGTGACCTGCAGACAGGCTGAGGACATGGTGAAAGACAGACAGTTGGAGAGTAGAGGGAGATGCATAGAATGAAATGGCAAAAAAGGAGATTTGTTTCCCTCTCTCTCCTCAGCCGCCTGTCTCTGCATAACTGTGCAGGTGTTTGTTTATGTGCATGTGTGTCTCAGTGTGTCGGCCCTCTGGGATGCGTAGGTCAAATGAATCTGACATGGAACACAAGCGATCAGTAGGGTCAGTAGGACTCAGTGCCCAGCACACACATGCATGTTTGTGTGTGTCTATTTGTGAGGACTGCATTAACCTTTGTTAACACTGAATGAAATACTGCAGGTAATCGGCGGCTGTGACTTGGACGGTAGAGCGGTCATCCCTTAACTGAAAGGTCAGTGGTTCGATTCCCATTCTCCCCAGTCCATGTGTCAAAGTGTCCTTTGGCAAAACACTGAACCCCAAATTGCTCCTGATGGCCAGGCCAGCACCTTGCAGGGACAGTGCCACCATCTGTGTGTGTGTGTGTGTGTGAGGGCTACCTTGATTCTGTACCGGAGACAAAGTGTGTGTAACAGACTTAGCCAATAAAAGTGATTATCATAAACAAGTTTATTTGTTCCTGCTTTATATTTTCCTTAACAGCCTGGCTTGGGTATTTTAAGTCAAATAATAGCAGGTGGAGAAACAGTAGGACATAAATTAGGCAGCTGCTCATTTTTTAAGCAGCTCAGTAATGAAATATTTGCCTTGCATTAAGCAGCTAAGCCTTACCCAGGACTGTGGCTGCCTGGGGTCCTCTTGAGAATTATAATAAATGCAGTGGTCATCTGTGTTCTTAAACCTGTGCTAGTCTGCCACATGTGACATTTCTTGACCCAAAGCAAAGTCGGGATGTATTCAAACAGGGTAAAAAGTCTAGTGGGAGATGGGGAATGAAATATTTTTCATGCTGCTTCAAATAAATTTGCCACTGCAGGTGGCATTTAAGGCAGTGCCAAATTACAGGAGGCAGTTCATCATATATTCAACAGGAAAATCCCGTCACCAGCTGAGCTGATTAAAGTCAGTAAAAGGAAACTCAAGTCTTCACACACATACACTCAGAGATGCCTGCCGTCTCCCATTTCCATACTGTGCACTAATTGTGTCAGTATACATCATTTAATATACAAAATAAAACATCCACTAATGAAGTCATACAGTGCGTGTATTAATGCGTGTCAGTCAATCAGCAATTTTGGAATGTCACTGCATTCACAAACAGAATAAAAATGTTTTTCTAAGGACTTGATGGTTATTTTGTATTTGCTGAGGCATTCACAAAGCTGCTCCACCACCATCCACAATCAGTTTGGTTTCCAGCTGTGAGTCACTCCATCATTTCCCTTATGCATTGGATTGTATGGGAGAAAAGGGTCCATCAAAAATCAAGCATTTTCATTATGCATGCTGACTTTTTTTAGCATACTTTGTCTCTTTTCCAGTGTAAAGTCACTAAATACATCTTACTTTGGACACTGACTTTACAGGCCCTCTATGCATGTGGTTCACACCTTCTCATGGTTTCAATTTTTTAACTGATTAGACTTCTTTTCAGTGTAGGGAGTATATAGAATTTACTTAATTGACATCACCTTTACTTTTTTCTTCCATCTAATAAGTTGTGAAGGTCTGAGGAACATTTGCTCTTTACTAAAACATACATTTAATTTTTAGATTTAAAAAAAGGTATTAAATCTGCAGAGCAAATTTGGGGAGGTGAATGACATATGTTAACCTGTAGATGTTTAACACAACCACAGAATAAACTGAAATTCTCCAATGCATTTAAAATGACTGTGATTTTAATATTCTGAAATGGAACAAGGCCATCATTTTGTCATCGTGTTGTTAGTTACACCTGTGTTTTCCCTGCCATGAGAAGCAAAACAGGCATGTAACAATGAGCCAGCGTGCACAACACCAGGACCCAGAGGCCTAAACAGCTGAATGGACTTAAGCCATCATTCATTTAATCATGTGCACCTGTGCTTTTACTGTAACATGTCAAAATGCCCTCTGTGAAAAAAGATATATGTTAAAGATGTAGGTTATTTGCCTGCACTGCTGTAACATTTCAGTAAGAACAGGGCAGGTAACATCACTGGCCCAAATGCTGAGAGTAACATTTCAGAGGATCCAAGAATAACTGAACGTAACCTTTGTCTCTGTATTCTGAGATACTCATTAGCTGATGCAACACAGGTGTGGACACGGATGGTAATCACACCAGCATCCAGGTGCCTTATTAGGTATTAATCACTGCAGCTTCAGCTTTGGTGTGGTTTACACAGATGACAGTTAAGATCAAGCTTTAAGACAATTTATCCTCTTCATGAACATCAATAGAAATGTTTATTAAAGGTCTAATCAGTGAAATCATCACATGGAGACTGTAGCAACGTACACTGAAAGTGCTGTAGTGAGTGAGAACAGGCTGTGCTGTGACGGGTTCTCATTAGCCTGGATTCTAGCACACAGGGAAGCAGAACCATGCAAGGTTAATCAGGGCTATCTCATTATCCAGGTTAATAGACAGCTTTCTTCATCTGCTTTTTTTCTTAGTGTTGTTGAGGAGCAGCTTATTTGCCTGCAGCGCTGTAACATTTCAGCAAATAAATAAATGAAGTCGGTGACACTTTGACCGCAAACACTTTGAAGTAGCCCGGGCTCTGATGAGGCTCGGCCGCTCTCGCTGTTCTCTACGCTTTGCTTCTTCCCTTTCATGACGTTGATGATGTGAGGGGAAAGATTTTCTAGTGGAAATGTAATTAAATCCAAATGATTAAAAAAAAAAATGCTTCAAACAGCATCTACAGTTCACAGGAGTCACATGATACAACTATTAAAACATTTTAAATAGCATTAATTATAACAGTGCCCAGGGGGAAAAAGAGGTTTTTAATTTACCTTATTTAGCACAGTGGTGAAAAGAATATTTCTAAACAACAAAACAATTTTCCTTTCCTCATGCATTATTATATGCAGCTCTTTCCTTCAAACTGACTTCAGATAGTCCCCACTGTCAGTCTCCATTGTAAATGAACAAGTTGCATAATTGCAGCGCACATGAGTCATTTGAATCCTGTTCGGTATTTAGGCCAAACTAATAGGCTCTGTGGGATTTATCTCATGTTTCCGAGAAGGTTTCTAGCCCCCTTGATTGGTTTAGAGCTTTAGTTAGGCAAAATGGTTTTATGAGAGCGCTAAAGAGGAGAGCCACATCTAACGGGGGAGCGACAGCGTGGATTGGAAACAGAGAAAGTTGGACTTGCTTTTAACAAAAGTTGATCTGTGGTAAACCTCTGACTAGAGCTGTGTTTTGCTTGGTGTGTGGGCACTAGACAATGAGGAAACGTTTTACACTTCAGGGTATTTTGTGCCCTGAAATTTGGAAGTTTAGTTAGAAAGTTTACTCTGATACTTCAAATCCTATCTTAGACCAGACTCTTCATGCTGCTCTGGTGCCAATCCAGTTGGCTGTGAAGAGGGGAGCAAATAATTTGAAGTGTCATTTCCAGCAACAGGACTCATCAGTTGTCGAATAAGTAATTGATGTGTGGTGGAAAAAGGAGACTGTTTTCAACAAAAATGCCTGAGCCGAGTTGAAACTAACATTGGCAAGACAAGAAAATTCTACTTTTCTTTTTCTTGTCTAGCATGTGTGGGTAGTAGTTTTTTAAAAATGTATTATCAGAGTAAAACTTTTTCTTCTGTTTTGTCCACTGAAACCAGCCAAACAGCAGAAAACAAACCAGTTGTTTCCAAAGGCTTTCCACCACACTGAGAAGCTGTAGACAAGATAAACTAAAATGCCTTGGACAACAGTTTAGTAGAAAATTTGAAGGGGAAAAATCTTGCAGAGCAATAAAAATAAAACATTTTCAGTGTGCAGAAAAAGGTACATGTTGTCACACAACACCTTGTATTCCAGGTTATCAGAGCTCAGAGGTTACCAGACTTGGCCACCTCTCAACTAGGACTTCTCCATCTCTTCCAACATACTTCTCATTTGTTTTCTTTTACTTCATTTTTAAAAATAGAGATAATTTCAAACAGTTGGCTCATCCATTATTCAGAATCTACCTGTCTACCTTCACTTCTCACTCTGGTCATATTCAAGTTTAAAGGAATGGGACTTGAAAGAAAAAGGGTTTGGGGAACTTGAATGTCAGGCATGGAAAGTGGCAGCTTGCTTTGAGGAGCCGAGGTATAAGGGAAGAGATGAGGAAGGAGAGAGGGGGACAGATTGGACAGACGGATGGCGAGGATGACAGTGTGTGTGTGAAGGGGAAAGGGGTCAAGTGCTACAAAGGCTGACCTGAGAGGGGCCAGGCAGTGTGATCACCATCAGAGCTGTCATTGTCTGTGCGGTATAACCAACAGGAGAGGAAGAAAGAACAGAGATGATGTAGGACATGAGAGAAAGATGACAGCAAAACATAACCAGAGAGCACAGTGGTTAGGATGGAAAGCAGAGAGGAGTAATTCACCCACTGACTTCCACAAGAATTTAATAATATTAGTAGATCTGATTGGCTGCAAATGTGTCCAGCCGGATAAGCAGGGACAGTTAAACATGCTAGTGACTGTACAGTGCACAAAATACAAAGTAATGGTGATGTAACGGTAAACTAAAGTAAAATTATACTCAATAAAACTCTTCCTTCGCTAATTCCACAAGTTAGCCCAAATTATGGTTCATTACTTTCCAGCAAGAATTTATGCAACTGCCTTAAATATACATGATTATCATTTTCCTGGTTTGATGGCTGCATGTGCATGACTTCTTTTTGATAGCTCACAGTAAATTATAATATATAAGTAGTTCAGTTCAATCAATATACCAATAATGTACCTTTTCCTACAGTCTTAGAAATTTCTATTCACTCACAAACATGTCAAAAGTATTTCTCAAGTGCATCTTTCATTTATACTTTACCTTTTCTTAGTTCTCTAGCTCCAGCGTCTTTGACATGGTGGTGGTGTGAAAGGGCACTTGAAGGCTCCAGGATCACTAATTAGGCAACATGGGGACATGCCTGACAAAATTGTTAGGGGTTTTCAGGTTTTTTGGATGTGACTCTTTTATGAATTTTTCAAAGAAGTGCTTTTGACAAATAGTGGAACCTGTAACTTGTCTTTTCTTGTGCACCCCTGGACAAAGCCATGTGTTCATATGACAGAGGGAAAGGGGCCCAAGAGCTCCAGTATAAGTGTTTTGATACCAATATTTTATATTATAGTCATTGTCAGTGCTATTAAGAAAATTACAACTGCAATTTGTCCAGGCTATCTGAACACACTCCCCAACCTGAGGCCCTAAGTAATCAGTTCAACTATTCCATTCACTATGATGCCTCTGGCTGTGGTAATGATGTGCAAACAGTAAAGATCATGTACTGTAGGACTCACCCCTAAGTTCTCAGAAACACTGCAGTCCTGCAACTAATGGCATATATTACTTACAAATGCTTTTTTTGGCCATCATTTAAAATGATGATGGTTTGTAATGATTTTAATTGTGCCCTTTTTTATTTAGTCCTGTTATTATGCATCCACATATTCAGACAGAATTGATCTTTTTACCATGTTTCATATCCAAAATGAAAAGCATGTATCCAAAAGAAAAGGCTTCGGGTGTTAAGTCACTGTTTGTAATGCACAGGCATCAATAAAGGAAATGATTTGCTCTCCTTTGACATAAGAAGCCAGCATAATGGAAAATGTATGCAATTCATTTATTGGCATAACCTTAGTGAACTTCAGTACTAATATGAAGTTCACTAATTTGTTTTGTTTGTGCCTTTAAGTGAGCAGTATTTTTTTTTTATTTAATGGCATGTTAAAACAGCATTGGAGAAAGTTAGATAAAGGTGACTCATTTAAACTTGTACTCTACCAAGCTGCTACCTGGTACATTGCTGCCGTAGTGTTTGAGGCAGCGTTACATCATATGAAAGAAGGAGAAGTGGTGTCTTAGAGAAATTTTCAAGGATATGCTTTGCAGGTTTTCCTTTTAATGTTATTCCCCAGAGTGAAACAAGCTGAATCATAGTGTCCAGTATTTCCTTCTCTCTCTTCCCTCTGGCCTTCCAAGATGTGAACAGGCCAATTACAGGCTAATCAAACGTTTATATATATATATATATATTTCCCATTTCTAGCTGCTAAGTAAAGATGCACAAAACAAGTAGTAAACGAGGGAAGAGTGATGTGTGGGAGAAAGAGAGACTGGTGGAAGGGAGAGCCTATATTCATACAGTCTGTATGCCAGGAAATAATTAAAACAAGCCTAAAAGATGCCAAGAGGAACAGGGAGAGAGGGATGCTGTGCGGTGAAGCAGGAGCAAATTGCTTTTCTTCTTGTTAATTACAGGGTTATGGTTTTCAACTGATGCAAAGAGGTGCTATTTTGCACCCTATTATGATAATAACTTTTTTTGTTCTGTGTTGTGTTACTCAAGCTTGCTAATTTATGAAAATGGTGTTACCTGCAATGAGGGCTACACTCTGGTGTCAGCCTGTTTACATTATGTGCAGATACACTCTTATACACGTTCTCTGTGCTGTCATGTGCCGAGTGTCCTTGCATCCACCTCTCTGTTCCTGCCAGAAACTGACAATGCAAACCTTTCATATTTATATTTGATTTTCAGCCTGTGTCTCTCCACGCTCGCTCCTCTGTTGCCGTTAAATCGACACAGTGAGTCTTTGTTCAGTGTACTCAGCGGAGCATTTACTGTTGTTGAGTGGAGCTGGCAGAGAAGCTCATCTTGACTTTACTTGGCTCACAGCAAACAATAGTCAGCGGGCTTAAAAGAGCAAAGAGAGCCTTTGAGGGTTTTTGAGGCTGTGTAAAAGGTAAATCAAACAGAGGCTGAATCCATATTTAGTCTCACTCTTGGCCGGGTCTGGTTCAAAGGAGGATGAGACACTGGATCAGTAAATGTAAAGAGAAACACAGAGACTGGGGAGACCGCCCTCTCTGGTTCTACCACCCATGCAAAGAGGAAGTCACTATAAAAAGAAACTGTCACTGATCTTTTTTTTTCCTGTAACCACCAAACTCTTTGCTTGTTGCTATTTGTATAAATCAATAATGACTGAAGCCATTTCCTAGTAGCATGTTAGCTATTTTAATGTGCTCCTACTTGCTATTCCCTGCCTATATGTTAAGACACCACTGTGACAGCAGATGGCTTTCTAAGAGCTGTGGGTTAAGGAAAGAGTTTACCATGTTAATGGAATGCTTTTTCTTGTGAAAACACTGGCACTTATCTGTCTTTAAACTCTAATCCTCTTTTCATAATCATGCATATCTTAATTGAAACACCTTTACACACTTCTGTTCTCACCTTGTTTTACACCTCTTGCTAAGTTCACATACTTTTCGCACTGGAACGTATACAGACAAACCTCGGCTGAATCTCAGTGACAGATGATTGATGTGATATGTGCGAACATTTTTTCCCCTATTTTCTCAGCGATGTCCCATTTATTTCCCCTGTATAGACCTGCTGTAATGTGCTGATACAGAGCAGAAATATAAACAGGCGTGACTCTGGTAATTTGTCCACATGGCCTGGAGCAGTGGTCAGCCAAAAGTGGGCAGCCTGGTTTAGTTTAAAATTGAAATTCATCCCAGAGCGGCTGACTGAAATCTTTGTTGGTGACCCCAAAGGAGTTGCTTTTTTTTTTTTTTTTTAAAAAAAGATCACACCAAAGAAAAGAAGCACATTGCAGTAAAGAAAAAATGCAGTTCCTACCATTTTGCAGCAAAAGTCACCTGCACATATTAAACTGTAGTGTCCAACGTTGTGTCAGACAGGACTGACAGTAAAATTAGCCAATTTTCTCTCCTGAGGAAACAAATCAGATTCAACAACATGTAAACACACCAGTCATCTACCATCCACAGCTGCTGCTGTGCCATGTCTTAAACTTAATGTAATCATGATTGACAGCTGCCACTTACTGATAACATGCAGTTTACCAAGTGTTTACAGCAGCAAACCAGCCATAAACATGAATCCACAGTCATGTTTGTCTTACCTTAAAGAGCCCATGGAATCCTCATTTCCAGCCATTTAATTTTTAATCTTGGGTACCTCTAGATTAGCTTTGCACCCATCATAACTCCTAATAGTTTGTGATTATTTTGGGATGATAAAACCACATATCACAGGGAGAGCCTCCTCCTGAAAACAAAAGGATAATTTGTGAACGTGCACAACTCCTGTTGCCGATGAGGAACCTACACAATGCATAAACAGAACAAACACTGACAAATAAGCTACGTTTTTGAAGATGACAATACCTCAAATACTTCCTGACATGTTTGAGTCAGAATATGAAAGTTGACAACACAATGAACCGTAACAGCATTAATTAATTTGAACTTCTTTTCCATAGATAGGTAAACAACGGTATATGTACCGATGAAAAACAAAGCAGGTAATTTAAGAAACCCCATATTTTAACTGGAATAATGTAACATAGTAACTTCTCCAACTTTATAACGATGCATTAATAGAGATGCAACATATGCATTGCATTTTTTATTTTTTTATTTTTTTACTTACCCTTACTTCCCACCGAATAGTGGAAACTTCAAGGTCAGTAAATCCAACCAATGATCGCTGCGTCATCCCTCACATTAGAGGCAACCATATACATTTCTGACATGCAGCGTTGCACCGACAGTAACATCATGGGTTGTTAGAATCCTCTCACCAACCCGCAGACACACTGGCCTCAAGCAGTCAAAACAAAAATGTACTGTGTTCTGGGGGGAATCCAGCATTGATCAGCTGATCATTCATCACCCCAGGGTGCTTCACTGGCCAGGTGTAGGTTGTAAGTTTCCAGCTGCTCCATTCATGCCATGTTAGACCCGGTCAGGTAAAACAGCAAGTCCCTGTGCAGGAGCATTCCCGGACATGCAGTAACCTCAGGCTCTGTATTTTTCTACACATCCTCTGCAGGCAGCAGAAGGTAAAATATATCAGCAAAAAAATGTGCAGCCGAAAAATTCTGCTTTTAGAATAACACTGGTGGATGTCAGGCAAGTTGGTATGAATGCACACAGTCAGGAGAATAAAACCATTCAAGAAAACCCATGAACTATTGCATAAGACTTAGTCTGATAAAGAAGTCTCACCATTGAGAGTTTGCAAGACTTGTATAAACCGAGTAGCTTCTGCATAGAAGTACAACAACATAGGTACACCTTGTTTTTTAAGCTTTGTTTAAGATGATAATTCATCATTGTAACATTGTAGATAAGTCAGAAAGCCCAGAGAAGCATGCCATGGGCTCTTTAAACCACACCTCTCCTTCTGTGCACAAACATCTATGTTATTAAATCCAAGGTAGATTATCTTCCATATGGTACACCTGAAACTTGTTGTCCTAGTGTTCACACTCTATTCACCTGTTGCCTAACCCAAGATTCTTTAGTAATATTATTTTATTACTCAGTAGGTCCATGGATTCCCATTGTGCCCTGAGCTAAAACTAGCTTATAAGTCAGATTGTTCATTCTCTCCTTCAGGTAATATAGAAAACCAGAAGGAGCCTATTAGCTCGAAGTCATTTCAAATGGCATTACACAAGGCCGCCAATGATGGCTGACAAGGACATAAAGACATCACTCTTCAAGTCCCAGTAATATTCATCTGTGAGACTTAACAATGTAATCACAGTAGAAAGCTTCTAGCCTCCAGTAAACGCTCCTGTCACTTTTATTTACAGCGGTCACTTCTCCTATAGCTTTTAGCCACTAATGCTAACAAAACATTTTGAATTGCTCCTCCTCCATGTTAAAAGAATTCCATTTTCAAAGCCCCCTATTATTGTGAAGCAGTCATGGGAAATGTAATCTCTGTCACTAGCTTTTCATGGTGATTGTATGGAGAAAGAAACTAGCCCACAAGACTGACTAATGAGATGGTCAACTTCTTTCTTCAGCTCACAGAATATCAGCAATACTATAAATCAAGCGAATGAAGCCTTTGTCACTCAGTTCACCACCATGCACATGAACAGAACTCCGTTCACGTTCTCTGGCTGCAAACTAATCTGTTCAGTTCACTGAAAAATGAGCATGTTCAATGAATGGCGTGCTTCATGCACAACACTGGATATGGGTGATCTGCCAGGAGAAAGGTATAAAAAGACATCTTTCAAAGCATCTTTACTGCAAACACAAATTTTATTAAGCTTAACAGTCAGCTCTTGTCTGACCACTTAGATATGAATATATGGTTTGGAGGTTTACTTAAAATCAAAAATTGCTTGCTATACCCCGAACACTCCCAATGTGCAAGCAGTAAGTAGAATAGTACAAAAGATACCATAAGATGCTGTTGCCATGTCAGAAAGCTTAAGCCTGCAGAGAACCCTTGTAAAAGAGGTCTCTGACCTCAAGGGATTGTCTGTGGTTAAATAAGTAAATCAAAATGTTCAGTAAATTTGACGGTAGCCCAAACAAGCAGAAGATGTGGCACTGACATATATGTTACAAATCGATGTAGCAAACCTGGAGTTGTGCTTCTGATTATGTGATGAATGTAAGTCCAATATTTACTCTACTTTTAGCTCTGGATTCGGGCTCCTTGATATCCCAAGAAAAATATCTCTCACAAGCTGCTAAATGCTTCACTATATTCATCTATAAGTTGCTAAGTGCCAGCACTCCACAGTGGGTTTTTAGAGCTTTTTTTTTTTTATTGAAAATAGCAGCCTACTGTAGTCAGGAACAGTCCCTGGTAGGCTAGTGGTTAAGGCGCAGTGCTCTTGCCGTGGCGCCCTGGGTTTGAATCCAGGTTGTGTCAGAAACAGCATCTGGTATAAAACATGTGCCAAATGTCAACATGTGAGTTGTCGGTGTGATGATTCGCTGTGGCAACCCCTAAAAACAGGAAAAGCTGAAAGTGACTTTCCACTGTAGCCAGGAACAACAGTATGAGTGGTAAGAGAAAATTGAAGTTGCAGGCTTTAAATAAAAAAAATGTGCAACAGCCCCCTATAGAGGTGCAAATGGATTAGGCATGACTTTGGAAAAGTCGGAGTGTGTGCCTATGTCACTGAGTTGTCCTGAACAAGCTAAATCTGTGTGCTCATTACTGATTTATGACATGGAAACTTTTGCCCTCCATAATCTGCATATATCAGTGGGTGATATTTTTAGTAAATTTTCATCATTTATTTCCATGGGTCATTTTGAACCCTGTGGCAGGGCTAAGTTGTTGGAAGATGAGGCACTGAGCTTTGCAGGTGTGGCCTGGGTTCACAGTAGACTTGCAGAACTGGGCCTGTGCAGGACTCTGACTTGCACCTCAGAAGTGAGGAGACGCACTTATTCACAATTCCAGTGTCAAGCGTGCCCATCTTATTTCCATTCCCAATCCCTCTCCTTATCTCACTCTTCCTGCTCTGCCCCCTCCCTCTTTTTTCCTCCATTCATTTCACTAGCCACAAATTGGGATGAAATGTACAATTGTTATGGCCAAACACAATTTGGCACAGCCACTGTACTTTCACTTGCGTCTCTTGATTGATGTCCTCATATCTATTCCTCACACACACTGAGTAGCTCTCAGACAGAAATAGACTATTAGCACTGGCTCTGTGTCGTTTCCTTTCTCTCAGTAAGTTACACTCCAGTCACTGAAAGATCTTGCTGGCAGTAGAGCAAGAAGAAAATGATAGAAAGACAGATAAAGACAGTGAGATAGCGTAAAAGCCAACTGAGAATGAAGACCCAAAAAACAAGAGAGAAAGCTGGAGAAACAGGGTGAAGAGAAGTGCATAATCTGTTTTCCTGTAATATGCTGTCATTGCCATCCAAGTCTAGTGTACAGAGCGTACAGTTGCGGTGCGCCACTGAAAATAGGGATCACTGATACTTAAAATTGCAAGACTAAGATTTTGTGTGGCACTGGTGGTATGTGTGTATGTATCTGTAAAGGGGGTATAAGTGACAGAAAATAGAGTTTGCATTAAGCTAGGTTTTTGTTTTATAGAATTTCACAGGAGCACATAATGGTCAGCTTTAACAGAACAAAGATGCACCTTCTGCAGACTTTATAGACACATACTTACAGCCTTTTAAATATTCAAAGTGGATGCTTTTCCCTTAACCTCGGATAGTACGAATCATTATGCTTTAAAGCCTCGTAGAAACACCTGGGAATTATGTTGCACCATTGTTGTTTGACACTGATCTTTGTCTAATTAAGCGTCACTATCTTCCCCTTACTGCTGGGCATTTTAATCAGGGAAACGGTAGCCTATCTGTATTTACTTTGTACCTCTGAATAACTCACAGCCCTCTGAAAATGAAGTAACATGTGCAACACCCTGATATGCAATAGGTGTGTGACTAATGAACTTCACCACTATTGTGTTTTTCCACACAATTTCATTTGATTGTTGAACTAAGGCCAAAAGCAAAGTAAAAGTTATTATACAAGGATTAAAAACCTAATATAAATACCTCAGCATTGGTGTTTTCTTTGAATAGGGTTATGGCTTTCAGCTGATCCCTTTCACCTCATTAAGATAACTTTTTTGTTCATTGTTATATAACTCAAGCTTGTTAATTTATGAAAATGACGTTATAAACAATGAGGAGGTCATTCTGTCTGTCTGTGCATAGCTGGTGTGCCTCCTTTGTGCGGTCATTCTGTCACTACTTCAGATCAGTTTGCCTCCAGTATATACATGACTTGTCCAGTTGTCCTGGCTATTTGTGAATGTTGCACATTCAGACAAGGAGGTGAGGTCATAAATATCCACCATGTTCCCAAAAGGCCACAGAAGCTCAACAGAAACACTGGCTCAGCTTTATGGGCATCATGATTCATGGCACTTCCTATTTTGAGCTTTGATTTTGCTACACTTACTCTTTCCTACCTAGCCCCAGTCTCTGCACTAGCTTTTCCTGCTCTGGCCAGCTCTAAACACACTCACCTGTTTCCCATGTTCAGTCATCCTGCCTGCTTAAAAGCCAGCCACATGCATCTACCTGTTGCTAGAATGTCAACTGAGAAATCTTCTCTTAGACTTTACAGCACCTGCTTCCTTGTTTTCTCTAAACCTGTTTTCCACATGTTCTCAGTTGCTCTCCTGTTCATGGACATTTGTTTTCCCTGTAAAGTTGTTTTCTGCCTGCATTTGTCAGTGGTATGTTTGCTAGTTTGATCCAATGTGTTTTCCCCAGTCAGCCATAGTTCTGCTTAGTTGTTCCTCTGTCATCTGTCTAGTTATACCTGTGTTTGTGTTTTGCCTAGTCAGTCAATTACCCTAGTTGTTTACTAGTGTTGTTGTTTTGTTGCTATATTCCCTGTCACTGCTTTACCTGAGATGTTGTGCATAGTTCCAAGCCTGTTTATGTTCCTATTCTCTGTCTGTCTAGCCTGTCATGTTCTTTAGATGCTTCCTGGTGTCTGGTTATTTGTCCACCTCCTGTCAGCCTTTAGTATTGCCTGTAGTGTTGTTTTCCTTACCTATATTGTAGTGTATGTCTCTTTGTCTACCACAGATGCTATATTAAGAATACTCACCTGAGGTGTACAAGCATGCCTATCATTAAAATGTAAACTTATTAGGGTGTGATCGCACCAAAGATGCAAAAGCATTTTTTCTTTCTTCTTTTCCTTCTCCTCCTCCACTGCTACTTTTGATAAGAATCCAATATACAATTTTCATACAAATCATAAAAAGTAGCATAAAAACTACAGAATCTCAAAAACTATCAAAAATAATATGTTGGTACATGTTCTCCAGGTGGCAGTTACCACACACCACTAACAGATTTTGGAATTTTATTTATTTATTAGCTAATAACTCCAGAACTATGAGGGTACAACAAATAGTCTGTGTTCCCTGTATTCTTTGGAAAAATCCAAAACATTTTCAATTGAGACCGTACGTATCTGTCTGGCTAGATTTTCTGCCATTTAGGATTTTTTACAAAACTATTTGTTTTCACTCTCTACTCTCTATATTTCATTCATTCTTCACTGAACATGACATGTCCCCTTTTGGAAGCACCAAAACAATGGTACTACTCATTCTGCAATATTAATTATTATTCTTCTGCTGTTGGCCACTGAAGGTTAGGGGATGGTGTGGAAGAGCTTCAAATGCTGTGACTTCAATAAAATCCCCAAATCTAACAGAAGCTGACTTTGCACATGCCTGAAAATTTTCATTTACTTTAGCCACTCACTGGTGTTACAGGCAGGTTTATGTTTGAAATGTTATAATTCTGCAAGGACCTTTAACTCCATAATGTAATGTTCAGTTTCAACATGTAACCTTTCCTGCAATTTCTCCTCTGTGGGGTGCTAGAGATGTGTTCTTCCTTTGAAAATGCTTTAACTTTTCAAGGCATTGACCAATTTCACCCTAATTTGGGTTATTTGTGCACCTGTTGTTGTTGAAAAGGATTGTCAGGGGTACCTTGAAGCTTCAGTTTTACTGTGAGGATCCAGTGACCGTGATGCAGCACGATGAGTTGTTTTGCAAAGAATTGTGGGATTCCAGTCAATAGGAAAAGGACTCAAGAAGCAGCCAAAGGGGGAGGGGTCAGAAGTTACACATTTTTAACTTTATGCAAATGAAGGCAAAATTTGCCCTGAAGTGATATAGTGAAAACTGATGAAGTGGAATTTCTGGGCACAGGTACAACCTCTGTGGATGAGAGAATAATAGTTGCAGTCTCTCCTACATGACACCTGCATTCTAGATTACATTGACAAAGAGAAGATAAATGCAGCCTGGCACAAATTGTAGAAATTGTCAGATAAAGCATGGGTTCTTGCCTAAATGTGGCTCAGGGACCAGTATTCTGACTAAGCAGTCATCTGAGCACCACTGTTGTGGGATGGATGGGGTGGAAAGATTGGATAGGCATCATTTTAATACTGAAAATCAATCCTGGCTTTTCTAAATTCTAGATATTTGTAGATTATTCACAAACAATAAGTAATACATTGACATATGTGTAAAAAATTAGCATTTAAAAATAATGATTCCTACAGTGAAACAACATTTTTGAATGCATGATCAGGGACAACCTGCAATGATTTCACAGACCACCAGAAGGCCACAAACCACTGGTAGAAAACCCTTGAGATAAAGCAGTGAGTTAACTACAAAGAGCTAGTAAAGGTGTGATAACAGGATAGCAAATGCAAATCTTCTGTTAAATATAAGAACATTGTCATGTCACTGTATGGCCCTGCGTTGACACTCCCATAGCGATGGGCGAGAAGTGGTGGAGATGTGCAATTGATTCACTTTCAGTGGGTCTTCACCATTACACTTCTCTCCCTATGCATGGGCCTCTGTTTATTTCTACCTGTTAGTCTCTAGCTTATTCCATCTCTCTGTTCATGTTTCTCTCACTCACTCTCATTAACTCTGTCTTTGTCTTTCTCCATCACTTGCCCAGGTCTTGGCATTATATGTATTAGGCAGATAAATGGAAATAAAGTAATTGTATGTTGTTTTATGCATTCTGTTGTATTATATCCTGATTCAGCCAAACCCCAGATCATTCTCCACATGTCATCTCAACATGTTGTCATTGTGAAATCCTTCACCACTGTGTTCTGCAAGTCTGACCAACAGTTCCACAGCAATAGTGGGTGGCTGGATAGTTCAAGAACAGGCAGTAGCATTGGTCAGTGTAAGCAGGTCATCTAAGATGTGTACAGAAATGATAAAGATTATAGATATTATTTAATCTTTGTTTCCTCTGTAATTTCTTTGTCACATGTCTGCCTCTGGGTCCTCGTGTACAGCTGTGATAAAGGGAAAGATGGATGAATTCAGTATTCACTTTGAGGCTTTTATGTGGACCTGATCTATAGCTTTGAATGTTTGGGGATCTGTGAACAATTGGTGTGTGTGCTCGTGTACTTGCTACATAGTGAGGACCAAAAAAAATATATATTTTTTTTTGCTACAGAGTGAGGGCATTTTGAAAGTGAGGACATTTTGGCTGGTCCTCACTTTCTGAAACACCTTTTTGAGGGTTAAGACTTGGTTTTAGGGTTCAGGTTAGAATTAGGTTTAGTTCTGATGGTTAAGGTTTGGGTAAAAGGCCAGGGAATGCATTATGTGAATGAGTGTCCTCATAAAGACAGAAGTGTATGTGTGACTCTCGCTGTGCAGTTCTGAATTGAATAGATGAAAAGGAGAAAAAAGAAATTGCTGAAGGTCAAACACTGAGGTTATATGCAATCAACCTCATAATTACTGAAACTTCTTACTTGAAATTTCTTATTTTTCAAGACAAAAACAAGACTAGAAATTACATTAAGACTAACATGGGATAATGATAATCATTTTTATTGGTCAAGTATGTTACACACACAGGGAATTTGTCTCCAGTACAGAACTCTAAGACACACATACACACACCGGTGGTGGTGCTGTCCCTTCAAGGCAGTGACCTGGCTATCGGCAACTTGAGGTTCAGGGTCTTGCCCAAGGACACTTTGACACTTTGACTGGGGAGAACGGGAATTGAACCGCCAACCTTCCAGTCAGGGAATGACCTCTGTACCACAGCTACTTCGATAATGAGTACTATGACAACTTACAGATAAATGAACATGGAGTAATTACTGTCTTAATTCGGAGTCCTATTCAACAACCTGCAGCATCTGTGGAATCACAAGCTGTAGCTCTTGAAACAGTTTTCTCCTCCAGCCAGACGCTGATGTAGCTGCTTGATGTGCCAGCTACCATATTACATTCAGTACTGTTCTGTCTCTGTCATCTGATGTTGGTGTTTCTTGGAAGAAATAGGTTTATGAACAAAATTCATTAACACTGAGCAGTACACAAGAAGATGCAAAGACAGAGACCATTTGGGAAAACCTGACAGCATGTCAGTATATTTATAAAAGGGTCAGACGATAGAGGTAGTGTTAAAGTTACTTTCAGTCAGCTGTATTTTGTGTTGATATGAGTAAGTTCCAGGATTAATGTGGCCAGCAGTCATCTAAATTATCCTCTAGGTGTTCGCTACAGAAATCTAGTTTAATGTTCTTTGACAATCTAGCTTGTCCTCTCAAGCTAAACATAGTGAACAGGATTTTTGTCCAAATCAAAGTGAATCCAGCTTCAGCAGAGCATTGACTAAAACCAAAGTAAAACTAACAATCAACAGACTAAAAGGACCATGGACATGATCAAAAGGACACTCCAACAATTCAGCTGAGCTTACTCATCATTAAGAATGCTGTTCAGCCTGTGCCAACAGTCATATACTGCCTGCTGTGGATCTGGAGAAGGGTTTCTGAAGTTTAAAAAGATAAGTCTGATGTTGCCACAGTGATGTCAGCAGGATTATCTCAGTTGGACTTGAGACTTGCCCCTGATACAATCTGAAGGTGTGTGGAGATTGAAAGAAGTGGTTTAAAGAGGCAGGCAGGGTCTAATGAAAGCCTCTAGTGGGTTGAATTATGGAAAATGTAGAACCTGGGATTTTTGGAGCTTGAGCTACATATGTTAGGGACTAAAATTCAGGCCATTTCAGCCCCTGCTTCTTCTCTCTTTTATTTAGTTTAACCTTTTTTCTGTCTATCTCTTGTGAGTTCCTTAACTTCTTGAAAGGGCAACTGGAGTTCCTTGCTAAAGAAAGGTTCTCTTTATGTTTCAAAGAACAATAGTGTTGAATGTTGGTAAAAGACAAATATGGACTGTGGTCTCTTGTTTTAAGGTTACCCGTTTTATACAGTACACCCAACCATCCACCTGACCTCCCCCCTAAGACTTGTGGCAGTGTTATAACAACATTACATTGTTTCCACCTCTTCCGCTTTGAGATAATGCTCATTATTCACACAAACAATTTAGCAAATCACTAATATTGTCATTTTTCTATCAAGCACTGTCTGTGTTCACTAATGCCTGAGAGGTTCATCACTGTGTTTGTATGTTTTATAATAATGAAAATGGGTTTCCTGTTTTATATGAGATTACTTAGTAAAGTTCTCATTGTACTAAAATATCAGCAGCTGAATTGTTTCTTTGAAAAATACGATTACCTGACTGAAGCTCCCATTTTTGTTAAACTCACATTTGCTGTAACATTTTAATCTATTTAATATTGTTCTTAATGACTCAATAAAACTATGTCAGTTAAGATTAACGGCACTGAAAAAAAGATTTGTTGGATTTACTTGATTGTAATGTGTACATCGGTCCCACACAATGATAATGTGTAGAGTAAATCCAAAGACCCGGTGAGTCCTTTTTTTCAAAACCATGTAAGATTCAGCATTTGTGTTCAACACAGGCATGATGCAGTGAACAATCCACATACTTTATGATAGGAATCAAGTGCAACAAATTGAAAAGCACTTTAGTTGTCAGCTTCTGCATTAGAAAGGTACAGTACAAGGAAGTACATTTTAAGTCTTCCGCTTTAGTTTATACTGTTGATTCAACAAACCTCTGTGTATTTAAACTAGAAAAGTGCACAAACAATCACACTATATTACCGCTACACAGAAGACGTGCCAGCAGCATATTTTACTTAAGTGAAAACAAATAAGAGCAATAATCAGCATTTAGCTTTCCTTTATGGTACTCTGTCTAAATTAGCTCTAACTGACAAATTGTTTCTCTTATTGTGTGTATCCCACCCACACCTGCTATTGGCACACAAACATGCAGAGATGCACAAAACGTCTGCCGTCATTTTGTTCCTGATGTAAGTGGATTACAAGTAGGTGGAAAGCCCCCTTCCTCCCTCCCGCTCCCAGATCCCTTTGAGTTGTCTGAGACAACTGAGGAACGAGGCTCCGATCAGCGTTATAAAGAGCTCATCTGTCTCAACACATCCACAAGGACGACAGCAAAGCATTGCTCTCAGATAAGAGCTTCTGAATTAGCTGTCAAAACAGATTATTTGCATCCTCAATATGTATTGGTTAAGAATCTCTTTTTTACTTTTATCATGGATCATCCATCAGTACCAGGCTTTTGTTGTGTCTGCCTTATGTTGTTCTTGTGGTTTCCTGTTTGACTCATTTTTAAAAGACCTGAAAGAATTACTTAAATCATTTTGTAAAATCATTATGGATTGGTACTATATTATGTATCTGCCCCTGGATCACCCATAATGAGACTCCTTGACAGTCAGATGCATTACATTTCTGCCATCCCCGACAAGGCTCCTCTGTGCTCTCTTGCTGCTAAAGGGCAACCACATACCAAAACATGCATACATAATTGTTGACAGTGCTCTGATGCTAGCTATAGCAGCTCAGAGTAGCTCCCAGAGTTCTGGCTCTGCAGTCCGGCGTGAAGAGCAATACAGTCAGTCCAGTCTAATGTTAAGGTCACAGATCATGAATGGCACAGCACTTTCTGCCATTCAAACAAAAGTCTGGACAACTCACCACGCTGTCCTGAGAATTATTTCCTAGTGCAGGCACAACACACAGGCCACTTTTACATTGTTTTCTGTACTTTTTGTTTGTGTTTGTGTGTACATGTGTGTATTTGCAGCTGTAGTAAATGAAGGCAAAACTATATGTGGCCATGGTGTTTGTGTCTCATTGGTTGACAGATTTGTTTGGGGTCTTTCTGGCTTTGGAGATAAACATGTATAACCTGATATGAATATTCCTAATGGTTTTTTAATGTCTTTCTAATCTGCCCTTTAAAGGGCTCTAATGGACTGTCCCTGTGTTTGCACAGAGAGGAGGAGCAGTGGCTCTGACTCATTTAGTGGTTACCTTTGATTCTGCACCAAAGCAGACAGGAGAGGTACACTTTCTCAGAACATCTTCTGTAGTAAAAAATAGAATATCTTGATATTTTACTTCAGGTTGCATAGTAGGTATGTTGCATTTGTTTTTGTCAGTTATTGAATATCCTGCATGTCCGAAAAGGAGTTTGAGCTTTAAAGTGGATTTGAGTTTATATGGAATGAAACAATGAACATTTTGTGGTTAAATAGCAGCCTGTCAATCCCAGAAGGACCTGCACTTCATTCTGAAAGATGTACGTTAAAATGTTCCTACTACACAAATTTTTTGAGACTGTAGTTGTTGATGTCTGTATTCACACTATTTTGAATTCCATTTTTTCTTCTTTTCTCTTAATGCCAGCATAAAGTGAAAAATAAGATTTAATAAACATTTTTGATAATGTGGGATATTTTAGGAAATACTTGCTACACTTTGTTACTGAAAGTTATTCAGTTTATTTTACAGATTTTTCACTGTATTTCCTACATACATGAAATTACATACCCAAATTAAAATACCCAGAAAATTCTGTAGCTTTGAATTGCCATAAAATTCTCATTTTTTGTAAAATACATTTTTCCTTTTTTTCACATAAAATTGTTACAATTTTATGTGAAATATACCGTAGCTCTAGGTCAATATTTTCCATAACAAAAAAATATTCTGCAAACCATGATGGTTAGTAGTGAATTCACTGTCTACACCTGGTACCTAACAAAGCCACTGTATGCTGTTCTTATACCTCCTTGGTACAAAATGGCTTTAATGGCCGCAACTATGTTTTTCATGCCAAAATATTTTTAAACCTTTTTTTTTTACATTGTAAAAAATTAATTAGGTTAATACCATTCTTATAGCTATACACTGAGGCTGGTTAGCTTAGCATAGCTTAGCACAAACACTGGAAACAGTCTTGATATCACCTTGGGGGTGCCAGGCAGCACATAACCATAATCCCCCTGTAAAGCTACATGTCACTGTTACACTGGGGTTTGTGGGATTAAACAAATGAGAAAATAACATGTTAATTAGTCAGCTTTCTTTTATCTTCTGACAAAGTGTACTACCTAGAATGGTGACCTATCACTATACATTCAGAGAGGCAAATTTTACAGTTGGAAAAAAATCATCATGTCAGTTGGATCTGGTAATGGAGACACAGTTACTAAAAGTTCTAAAAAACAACATTTTTGACAGTTTGGTACTGCACTTTCTTGTTATTTATTGGCTGACATACACACCAATAACTGCTAAGATAAAATCAGCCATTAATGTTGGTCACACTGTCAGTATCTTTGTACTGGTGTATACTGAATGGATATATTGGTCGGCCCCACATATTTAATATCAAGTACCCTAATAACTTTGTTTTATCCATGTGCATGTGTGTGCTTCTCAGTGATATGTTTCTCTCTATGTGGCAACGATGAAACACTAATGTAACACAGAGATCACAGTGTGTGTTTGATAGTGAGTTATAGGAGAAATAAGACGTGGAGGGTAATAACATGAAGCTGGCTCGGTTTTATTGGAGGAGTTGGCTTTATGAATCATGCAATTTTTGAATGTGTGCTTGCCTAACTGTATGTGTGTGATAAAGAGAGAGACAAGCAAAAAGAGAACATTTACGATGATATACAGCACGTGTTACCAATAAGAGTGCATTTAGCATCCCACCCATGCCTCTTTTGTTACAGTAAAATGTGTGTAGGTTAAGGACAGTAATCGCTTGCAGGGAAAGTGTGAGTGAGAGCGAGAGGGGAAAGGTGTGAGCAGAGGTTGATTGCAAAGCCATTTCCCAAGGCTTTGTCATGCTCTGTTAGCTGAAGAGCTCCATTTCAAAGACAATTTGTCTACCGCTGAGCACTTTGGCAAAGAGTGGCCTTGTGGTCAAGAAAGTCCATAGTCTTGTGTGTCTCACTGTGCATTTACGAAATGTTTAGCCTGTGATTGCCTTGTTGATTAGGAGCTTATACTGTACATGTATAACCTTGTGTGTATCTAAAAGTATATTCTTATAGTGTACATATATGTGTGTGTGTGTGTGTGTAGGAAAGGAGTGCGCTGAGCTCCTAAATCAGTCACTTTTGACATTAACACAGACACAAGCCCCTTCTAGTTAAAATCTACCAGCCAGTAGTAAACGACTGAGCAGCCACATTAGCTGGTCATGATCCACTCGTCGGCTCTTTTCCAAGGCAATGCCAGTTTGGCCCTTCACCCACAAGACTTCTGGAGAGGTTCTCCATCATCTTCAAACCTCACTGCCTGCAGGTGCTGCTGCTGCACTCGCACAGGGGTAGAGCAAAGGTATAAGAAGTGACTAGTGGCTCATTCTTACAGCACTTTCATTCACTAATCAAGCCTTTGACAAATGAAAATGTTAAGTTCTCAGACATAATAATCTCCTGTGGTGTTCATACTGAAACTGTCACTAGTAGCCTCCTATGAAGGAGTACAATGTGAGTGCACTAAATCATATTCTACTACTGATTTCAGCCAATCCCTGTGTCATCACCAGATCAGAGTGGGGAAAAATATTTTTAGTTAACAACAACTTAAGAACAGATACACACACACACACATACAGTTTATGCCATAATGAAACCCTATCAAGCATTTTACTTCTGCTGTAGTTTGGCGGAGCTTTTATTATTGATTGGATTTGATTACAGCCTTTTCATTTATTTCTACACCTCTCATGAGACACTGAAACAACTTCTTCCTATTGCTTACTGGACCTGAAGGGTTTCACCTACGTAGTTTTAATCATTTGCAGTAGGTACTTAAAGAGCTACTCTTCATTGTAAGAAAATGGGTAAAAAAAAAAAAAAGTAATATTGATGGATTTATACATTCTTTGTGTGGTTTTATGAGTAGAGTTTTATTCCTCTTATGACTGGTTCAGACTACATGATTTGTTTGTCTGATACAATGGTCAATATGTCAGATTATAAAGTCATACATTCTTAGACGAGGTATATAACAAACTACACGTTGGTACCTAAAGGATCACAAGCTGATGTTGTTCATGATTTTGAGGTGCCAGGGACCAGGAGAAGAGTGTGTGTGATACTGCCTGCTTGTGTTCGGAAAAGCATCAAAAAGGGTGGTGTGGGGGTGCAACTGTGGACCTCTCTGTGGGTTACACGAAGAACAGAGCAGCCTGTATTGACTCTGCTTCATGGAGAACTTGAAGTAGCAGTTAAAAATAGTGTTTTAAGTCAAATCTAAAACTAGCTGGCTAGCCCTGATAGGGTAGCTACTTCACAAGGTTGACTGTGAAAGTCACTAATCCAGCGTTAGCTGTATCTCTGCGAAATGTAATGAATATGGTTCAGTCCAATATGCCTAAACTGTTGTGAATAGAAGAGCTATCTGTGCGCCTGTCGGTCAGTGTCATCCCGCTTTCTGACATGCTAGACTTTGTGTCAGGAGGTCTTGAGGCATCTCAGATGCAGCATCAGTTGTAGTTTACTATGACACACTATAGAAGATAAAACAATCGATTGTCATGTCTGAAGCCATTTTGTCAGTTCCAGTGCCCTGCATCCATCATGTCGGGCTGTTATTGGGCTTAAACTGTGTAGTCTGGACCGGGCATTATGTAGAGAGCTTATCCTGTAGAGGGTCGTGGGGGTGGGGATGCTGGAGACAGTCCCAGATGTATTACTTTTTGAAATGGGAATGTTTGTTTGTTTTTTTTAGCTAGAGTGTGGAATCCAGTAAAATGATGCACAGTATGGGACAAACATGGAATATTCAAATACCTGTGTCGTCTGTTATGTCTGTGGAGGTGTCTGTCTGTGAGATGCATGGACCATAATAGAGTGGGAAAGTTGCTTTTTGGGTGGATAGACTGTATTTTTGATGTTAGTTATGGTGCTTAAATGGTCAAAAAGTCTTGATTTTTTTATCTTTCTTCCAGATATGCTGTTCTGCGAGACCCGGCAGGCTGGCTGAGTGTGAACCCAGTCAAAGGAACTGTCAACACTTCAGCCTCGCTGGACCGTGAGTCTCCATATGTCCATGAAAATAAATACACAGCTGTCTTCATCGCCACAGATAATGGTGAGTCACAGACACACTGTATGAGAATGATAGAAGGCAACTAGACATAAACAGTATGTGACATTTAAAATGATCTATAAAACCTTAAAGATACACACATGCCCATCTTGCTACCTTATCACTGATATAATGCAATTCTAGCCAGCAGCTAGTTGTTGAAAGGCTTTCGATTCCCTGTCCTAAACAGGTGCCTGGAAGATATTTCCCAGAAAACAACACATTTTCTGCAGAAATTTAAAGAAAAACAACGTCAAGATCCTGGTAACACTTGTTTAATTTGAAAGTGTAAAATCACCACAGGCACCAAAAACTCAACAGAATGTAATCATACAAAGATACTGTGTCTTTAAATACCACTTTAATCAAATACCTTTTTATAAGCTATTTAAGGTGTTAAAGGGTATCACTTAGGTCAAGATTCTACTTAATGCATTGGCAGCATCACAACAAGGCTTCCTAACACGCAGTAGGTTCATCCTCAGTGACGAGTGTTTGTGTAGAACCCATTGCAGCAAACATGGCCTGATTTTGAAAACAAGTGCAGTACACACTTGGAAAGGACTCGGTCTATCTGTTAGTGTACCTGGGCATAGTGAAACTGTCATTATCCCATGGTGACAATGTGCTTGGCCTTAAGTGATGCTGCCTCTATTGGACCAGATGGTGGCTGGCTGGCAGCATCAGTGGAGCTGCTGCTCTGAGACTTTCCATGGCACGAAGGAAGTGTCAAGAGCCCTGGTGTGTCTCTAGCTTTTCTCTTTGCTTTTCTCTCTGTCTCATCGCTTCTCTGAGTGTCTCTCTGTGTCTTTGTCCTCCTCTATTTCTGTCTCACTCCCTCTTACTATCAATCTATCTGGTCTCCTGTGTTCAGGGAGATTCTGACAGATCCATTAGAGAAACTGAGAGATTCTATTAGTAGGCAGCAGAATAGCACTGTTGTGCTGGGGAATTCAGCAGCCTTGGAAAGATGAGTGGTGAAAGAGGAGTAATGATGGGGGCGGAGGAGAAGGTGGTGGAGGTGGAAAGGTCAAGGGAAGAAGAGAAAGGAATGGACATAAGGGGAGATAACAAGAAAAAGATACAGAGACAGGGAAGTGGGTAAGGCAGAGGTGGAAAAGAACAGAAATGGTGAAGAATATGAGTCGACAGGTCAGAGAGAAAGATTAGTGTTGGAGCCAGAAGGGAGGCTTGGTAAGATGATATAGCTTGGGATTATTGTATCTTTCAAGATACTAGGGCCCGAAATTGCAACAAGTAGCCTGTGATTTTCAACATGAAATACTTCCCTCTCACTAAACGTAATTAATCAAAGAAAATGCCATATTTCAACCTATGCCCGAGCATATATTGTAGAATTTCTCACAATGTCAGACTCACAAATCTATCTATAATTTGTCATTAACAATCATTTATGAACCTACTCAACCACCATCTGCTGTGTGTGTGAAAATAGTTCCTGGAAATCACTCTTGGGAAGCAGGCCAATGATTTATACACTGTTATTTGTTTCTTTGAAATATATTAACTTATGGCTGGGGATCAACCCTTCCTACTCTCTGATAAAGGCTAAAACATCCGTAACCGATTATCACCACCTGTCAAATGCAGAAAATTGGCATCAAATGCTTGCTCAAAATTACAGTCACGATTACTTATTTAATCTGATTTTGCCTCAAGTTCTTGTATGGAGGCTTGGCTTTAGACAACATCTGACCTTTTTAAAGTGTAATTTCCATTGGGCTTTGTAGCAAAGCATGTTTGTCACATTTCTTTTGGTATCAATGCCAAATCTCAGGTGTTGCATTTCTAGTGACATCTAAACAAGACTGAAGGGAATATTTACAGTACTAATCCTGTCACAAATAACTATCAGATGCCATCAAATTCTTCCATTTGTGCTTACCAAAATTGATGGGCACAGCCACAGCAGTGTTAATTTGAAGACACATCCACTAAGGATCTGTACTGCAAATGTGTGCATAGAAGAAAGTTTAAGTTTACAGAGATTGAACTTTAATATGGTTGAAAAAACTAACAAACATATTTCAGAACAGCAATCATACAGTCTTCTGCCAGTCATATTATATTATTAGTTTATATTATTATTAAAGCACGGTTTGACCTGAAAGTCTGTACAAGTCTGTTTTTTGAGTGATGTTATTAATAAATGTCCTCTCCCTCTTCAAACATGTTCTTAACTCTGAAGAGGTCTTAGATGAGTAACAGCTGCCACGCTGAGAGCTGTGCCACAAATTTTACACCTGCTTGCTCCTGGCCTTAAATTTTCGCTGCAGTTCCCTCTGGTGCAGAGGTGGTAAATCAGGTGCTTAAGGTATTTGTATAAATGTTCAGTTCTCTCCTCCCTGAATGGGAACACCTTAAACTACATATTGCATGAGACCTAATGCAAATTCCTGCGGGGAATCTGAGATCATGCACTACTGCCGTTCTAAAGAGTCCCCAATATCCCACTTTTGTGCTGTTCATATAGATCAAGCTAAGGGTGGTATAATCACGAACCAGCTTGTGACTTCAGACAGCAGGCCGGGATTCTACACCAGAGGTGAGATGCAATGTCACTCTGTCAGCTGTGACGTAAATTTTGTACCAGTAGTCTACAAGCCAAGACAACTGTGGGGGAGAAGATAAGCGCCGATGTAGCTTTGTTGGCTCTTCAAGTATTTTTTTCACTTCATGGAAAATTGGTTAGCGTGGTTCTTCCTATGTGTGCGAGTGTGATTACTAAGTGCAGTCAACATGTTCATGACATCAGGAATGCTTTGACCTGTAAGTTAGAAGCCAAGAGCAGTTCAAGGCAGAGAGGCATGAAGACTTGAGACACTGGTGCACTTTGTCCCAGACTGCCAGCTCACTGTTTTTACACAGAGCATGTCTCCCCTTTGTTTTGCCTCTGGTACTACCTTCAGAGGCGTAACAAAAATGGCCCACCATTCTGGCTTTGCACCTTACACACAGAAAAAAGATGGGATAAGGGTGCACCAATCCTGCCTCAAAAAGGCAGTGTGTAAGGGGCTATAGTTTGAAAGAGGGGTGGAAGAAATCATCTATGCCAAAGTGGAACAGTCATCACCAAAAAGAGGAGGTAGTCTACAACACCCAGTATCATCTTAAAATGCAGTCCTGACATCCTTAGGCAATTTAACACCCAACACCCACCCCTTGACTCATGTGACCTTAGTGACCTACATGATGGCTGGGTGAGGCAGTGACCAACATGTGACCACAATGGCCCACAAGGTTGTTAATAACTTTATAGAACTTAAATACCTAGAACTCCCCACCAGTCAGAACTAAAGACATTTCTCTGATGAGAGGTGCAATGTCTTCAAGATCCTCAGGGAAGTCCATTTGACAAGCTTTGCAGTTTGGATACAAACTACACTCATTAGTTTTCCCTCATATTTAGTCATTGTTATGACTCAGCTTGTTGGGGAAAAGGGAAATTAATACAAGCAACCAGATATAAAAGGTTATTTATTAAAATAATTGGGGTGTTTCTACTAAATCAATTGAAATCACAAAAATAGACTACAAAAGAGAACAACAGAAACCAAAGACACAAAACTTCAAATATTCACTACAGAGCAAATACATTGCCTCATAATACAAATGACAAGGTACAAAGTGGAGTGCAAGGTGCTAATAAATAAGTAGACACTAAAAGTGACTACATAAAATGAGAGACACAATCAAATAAAAGAATAGCAAACAAAGAAAAGACGAAGTGGCAAGCTGCTCGCATTAAACCACAGTGCCCTGAATGAGACCTAAGCTGTGCTTTTAAAGCAGATGAACAGGTGAGACTAATTGGTGGTTTTGGACTGGATCACGGGGCTGGGATGCTGATGCAATCAGTAAGGGAAGGAGTTTGCTGGCTCTGACTTGGGACCGATACCGACCGTGAGTTTTTGTGTCAACCGTGTTTTGTTGGTAGTTTTAGTTCTCTTAATAAAGAGACGGTTTTGTGTACACACTTCCTCGTCTGGCCATTTAATTGAGTTCACAAAAACACTTTTCGGCCGCATTAAGCGCGCCGTTTCTGACCGGTAGTTGAGGAACCAATCCCCAGATGGCCATCTGCACAGACCAACTTGCATATGTTGATTTACCCCAGAGGATGGGGTAAAAAGGCCAGGGCCGTAACATCAAAACTACCAGTATATAATGTTATGACCTGATGATGGTGGTAGATGAAAGTCTGAGTATCACCAAAGTCTGTGCAGTTCAATCTAAGGAGGACATGAATGTCTTTACCCAATTTCACAGCACTCCATCCAGCAGGTCAGAGTGAAAACTGCCGGTGGCAAAATGTGAGATAGATTACATGTACCTGTGTCCATGCTGCTCCCAGGCCACTATTCTGCAGAAGATGTAAATGAGGAAAGCCATAAAATTCCTGCACCTTTCATGTGCATATGGATAAAATGTGAGTAGAATGCTGATATCCTCACACTACTCTGCTGCACTCTGCATCATCAACTGGACAAATTTGCTTTATGATTGTATGACAACCCACCTACAGTATGTAAACTTCCAACAGAGTATCGATTGGCTCTTCTTTATGTGAAGTCTTAAAGTGAATACATATCCACCTTGCACTGGAGACAGTGAGGTTGAGACTGGGAGAAGGAGAAAAAGTACTGTGTCAAACAGAAATGGAAGAAGTTACAGAAGAGGTATATGAGATGTTTCTGTATACAAAAGCCAACAGGGAAAACATATTCTGGAATAGGAGACATTTGATTGAAAGTAATGGATATTAAGGGAGATTAGAGAGAAGCCATTACTGCATCACCAATGACCTTACATTTATACCTACTAATTAACATTTTTCAAAAATATGTTGGACATAACCTTAAGTAACTCTGGGGTTAAAAGTAGTTCTGAAATAAGAATTTTCTGCTTTGTCAAAGGCCAGTTGAAACAAGTTGTGTGGTAGCTTGAAATGGCATGTATACTCTTGTCAAATGTTTTGCATAGTTAGTAACAGATTGACTGTAGCTCCTGGTAACAGCATGAGGGCGAGTCGGCTGGAGCAACTCTCCATGCAGCAACAGATGGTGAATGATGGAGGGAACACACTACAGGGAATTTAGGAAGTCAAGATCAAGGAAGAAGAGGCAAAGGGAAGACAGAAATGGTAAACACAAAAGGAAAGCAGAGAGGATGACAACAGGATCTGGGGGCACATGAGGTAGTGCAGTAGTGATAGTGTTGATATCAAGGTCAGGGTTCATCTCAGCTGTAGTCTAGAGGTCATACTCTTACCATAGCAATCCACTGCACTTGCACAGGAGGCCAACAGAGCCACTTGTCCAGTTGTAGATTTGGGTAAATGTGTGATTATCATTGTGTGTGTGCACATAATGTACATGCATGTACATGAATGAGTATAAATATGTCTATTTATATTCACTGATGCTCACAGTCACCCCCTGTGTGTGTATTTGTGTGTACTGTCGTGCGTTTCATGATTAAAAGGTCACAGCCCAGTTTTTCCTGGGCAGCGACACCTGGCAGCACCACGGAGCAGTACAATTTTGTTTGTGGAGATATTGTTTCAACCCGAGCAGAGGCCTTGACGGGCTGTTGATATAAACTCTCATCAGTAAGTGCTGGTTTTGCATGCAAACAAATTATCTTTTGCTCTCTGATTCCCCAGCAGGATGCAAGCTGTTCTCACATGTTACCCTTTCCTCTTTCCTTAACATTAGTTGCTTTATTCAGCATCGGCAGATCTATATGTTTGCATGTGGGTGGATTGAAGCTGTGTTCATCCTGGTTTTTAATGTCTTTGTCATGGTACAGGGAGTGTGAATCTCTCTAGCCTGCCTGGCGTATCCACTCACTGCTGTGTTGTGGTTTAATGTTTTCTCCTGCTCCTCATTTAAATGTTAAACCTCTTCCTGGGGGGAGCCATTTGTCATTAGAAGGCATGAATACATTATCAAAGCCCTAGTCATCAGAAACACAGCAGCACACACATACTCACTCACACACATGTAACTTTAGTATCTGATGCCACAGAACCAGCTATTAAAAACTCTTAAGAGCTGAGCAGTGTTTGCCTTGAACATGTGGACATACAGAGGACAGTCCTCATTTAGCATCAGAAATGTCTGTCTGTATTACAGTGAGATGACCTCTTCACAACCAAAGAAAGCCTTTTAATTACAGGAATATTAAACATACATGCACTCAGACTGAGTGCCACGATAGCAGCATTCATTACAGTCAGATCACATGTCCTCTGATTTAAATCAAAAGCAGGAGGCAAAAAGAGAGGACTGAATTGTAATGGGTCACAGAACAACAGTGTTTGGTTCTCAGATGGATGTAAAATTAAATAGTACTATGTGCAAGTGTGTGTGTGTATCTGCTTGTGTGTATTTGTCGATCTCTGTGACAGGTCTGCATAGGTTTGTTATTTCTTCACTCAAAGGAGCGATATCTGGCTATCAGTAGCAGATGCCCTCTGTGTGTGTGCACGTGCAGGCACACCTTTGTGTGTCTCCACATGTACCCATGTCCATGTGTGATGTCTGCCTCTGTGCTGCCTCATTGCCATACTGAGAACCACTGTGCCAATCATTGCCGTAATGGACTGAGTAATTTCCTTGTTTCAGGCAGGCCCAGAAACAGTGGTTTCACTGCGAGGTCTCTGTCATGTCACCAGCACACATTGAGGCAGCCTGGCAGGCTAAATGCAGATAGATAAACTCACATTGTGTTTTTAGCCAGCCGTGATCGTGCTGCCTCAAACTACAGCAGGGAAATTGTAAAGCATGATGAGCCGCCATGTCAGCCCAGTACACGAAAGTCCAAGTCTGGCCGAGAGTCAAAGTTACTGTGGAGATGCAGTGTTTCCTGTGGATCAAGGGGTTTGGCATGGGGGCAGTGGAAATTCAGCTTTTCTACTAATGTTTTACAGTATGTTTTGCAACACAAAATGGCAGGGGATTTGTGTGATCTAAATGGATGCCTGTAAAGATTATGCTTCACTAAATATACCAGAGGAAACAGACCTGAAGCAAAAAGAAAACAAAAACACCGGGTCCAGGGGTGATGTGGCTCACATGTGTGTCAGAAACACATTTGATAAAATGGATTTATATCAAGCTCAGGGTGAATTGATCTCAACTGCACCTGTGAATGTAACACGATGTTTTACAGGCTGCCCTGGTGAGCCACTGCGGCATTTAGTTAAATGATTGATTGGTGAGATTGAATTTTTTTGCCATAGTGGCAAAGATTTTACCGTGGTGGGGCACCACAGAGAAATGTTAAAAGCAGAAACACCTGAATGTCAGCATTTACAGATGGCTGAATCTTTTATTTCTTCAGATGTGGCTTTTAAATATGTAATGAAACTCTCCTAAACCTCGATTTCTTGATTAAACAATGCTTGGCTGACAGGGATTTGGGGATTGATCTGTCAGCAGATAAGAGTATAGAAAATGCTAGAAATGTGTCATGACTGCCCACTATAACTCTCCACAGAATCCATTATACTAGGGCCAAGAGAACAGGAGCTAAGAGCAGGCTGTCTCTTTATAGAATGATAAATATAGTAGCAGCTCAGTGTCAAAGAGAAACACTGAAGAAAATGAGATCATCTTAAGAGACAAGGCAGGGAAAAGGTGAAAGGTGAAAATTAAAACAAAAGACAAAATAATGAAGTGAAAATATTTAGGAAGAAGAAGATCAGAGGTTTTGTGAAATGGTATATTGACCAAAATAGAGGAGTTCTTTGCTCACCCCCTTCTTGTTTTTCACTCTATATATCTCTGTCTTGGCAATTCCTTTATGGAGACAGCTACAGAGGTGAGCAGGTTAACTATGTTGTTGAAATGTGTTTTTTTTCCCCTGGCCAATCAATTATGACCCTGTGAAACACTAGGTAGGGGTGATTCCAGTATGGGGGAAGGGTACAGGGATGGGAAACAAGGCATCTTGACCCAGGATAATGGCAGTGTAATGGGATATGCTCTGGAAAGCACAGAAGATCACAGCTCGGCACTGTCTTTCCTTCTGTTGCCTCCCCTGTCTCGCTGCACTGCCTCATTAACCGCAAATACACACAGCCTCTGAGTTTAGTACCACCTCCTCAACCTTTGCCTCTTTCTTCCTGTCCCCAGCTGACTGCCTGTGTCTTTCATTTCTCAACTTGCCGCGGAACCATTTGGGGAAGTCGCTACTTTGTAAACAGGCTCACATTACGCCTGTGATTAAGGAATACCCTTGTTCAGCTTTGCTAGGGAAGAAATGTCTGTCTCTGATGTTGGCTGTTGTCAGGTTCTGCCTCTTGTGTCCTTGGAATACTGATTCATCCATAGTTCAGAGGTTACCGCTGTGCCTGCACGCAAAAACAAACACATCTCTGCCCACTGAGCAAGAGAGCCTCTGTCTGAGTGCAGGGATCCCAGGCAATATTAAAAAAAATAAATAAATACTGAAAAAGTGAGTATATTCAGTAAAGTTAAAAAGTTAAAAAAAGGCCCCCACCTCCACACACAGCACATCTCTATTAGAATTTCTACAAGGGTTTTTTTGTATGTGCAGCAATGAAAAGCTTTGGGTTTAGTTGTAATGACAGGGATCCAAATGAAATGAGATGAGTGGAGATGGAGCGGGATAAATAATGAAAAATGAAGTCAGATGATGGAATCAGGCAAACACTGCTGATGGAGGATTTCTTTCAGTTAGTCTAGAGAAAAAATGTCATTAGACCAACATAACTATCTGTCAGAGAAGAGGCTTGGTTGCTTATAAAGAGGTAAAGGTGCCATCTGTGCACATCAGTGTGTGTGTTTATTTGTCTAGGGTCTATGCGTGTCAATGTGTTGCACAGGGGTTTGAGAGTGTTTTAATTACACACTCACAGTTTCTAAGTTGTTGGAAAGGCCACCACAATTAACACCTTCTGCCTGAGAATTGTCAGGAAAGAGCCATCTGTGATATTTCCTCCCTCCTGTGCATGTGAAAACTCAAAGTACCTCGTATACGCAAACAGTGCAAGTATCATAGTACTATAACTTAGGTTAAAAGGGTAATCCTTTATTTGGAAACTTCAGAACACATTGTGCCTTAATTTTTGACATGGAGAGATGCACCTTTGCTTTCTTGCTCAGGTGAGAAGATCAGCACCACTCTATTACTGTAACAGTAAGGCTACAGCCATAGGATGGTTAGCATACTGGCAATAGCAAATTGGTAGTGCAGTGCCAGCAGAGTTGTATACATGGTAAACATTCAGCCTACTTAACATCAACAGTCAGTGTTGTCAGTGTAATTGTGTTAGCATTCTGATCTTAGCTCTTAAGTAATTATGTTTGTAATACAAAGGTGAATTAGTGTTTTATTTTGCATTCTGCAGACTTTTGGTTTTGATGTATGAAGAGTTTATACACAGTGTTGATCATGATGATCAATTTTAACAAGGTAGCTGTCATTACAAGCAAATGGCAGTGTCTGTGTTCTCACTCTAAAAGGGAAAAAGGAAGACCTAGGACTGCAGGTATACAAATGGAAAACAAAACAGCTCTCGCTCACCAGAGACAACTTATAACTTCATCTAATCAAGACTATAGCGGTCTCTCAATTCAGAGGCTGCATCCTTCAAAGGACAGTCTACAAAAGCATGGCCTATGTAGCCATCATAAACTGCATAGGCCACACCATAGGCTGCTCCTGTCACCTATCAACCTTAACAGCTGCTTTGCTTTCAGTCGGTGCGCAAAGATTTTTGGGATAAACTGAGCCACGAAGGATTCACCAGTTGGAGCCTTCGTTGCCCAGTGAAAAAAGGATGCATTTCTTGGCTGCATTTGAAGGAGCCTTCGAAATGGGATTGCCTTTTTGTGACACTGTGAAGCAATTGGTCTTCAAATGCAGCCTTCAAAGAATGCTTCCCCTGAAATGGGACACAGCAGTTGTCTGATAAGAAGTTACAAATGGCATCGTCATTCTCTGCCATTGGTCTTTTAGTTGTGTTACTACAGCAATAGGCTGAAGGAGATTTCCCAATCTTTCTCTTCTCATGCACTGATTGGCTAAGCTGAAAAAGCCAATCAGACTTGGCTCTCTCACCATCAAGGTCCACCACCAATTTAGTGCCATGAATCACCCAAAAAGCTATTGAGAGGCTTCAACTAGTACCCACAGTGTGAGACACACTACAAAGACCAGTGTGACCAATGCTCACCAACAGTGGCTGATGGCCCACCGTCGGCTTGGTGTGTCATGGGCTTAACTCATATTGGCTTATTGTGGTTTTACAATAGCCAGAATCACACTAGAATAAAATTATATAGTAAGTAAAATATTTAAACTGTTTAAAAAGAGCATAGCCCTGCGATGGATTGGCGACCTGTCCAGGGTGTACCCCGCCTTCGCCCAATTGCTGGCTGGGATTGGCTCCCCCCAACCCTGCCCCCGTGACCCCGTTCAGGGGGGAAGCGGTAGAAAATGAATAAAAAGAGTATAATATGATACAATAATACTAATTATTATATAAATATATACATATTCTTATCTCTTGTCCATTAGGCCATATCTTGCTTAAGTGCTATGAGCAGTTCTTTCATTTGGATGCGTAGACATTTTTTATTCAGATATGGCAGATTATCACTGTAAAAATCATTAAGTAGACTTTATGGGTGCAAACCAAAACAAGAAATCTCTCATGGAAGGCAATTTAAGTTTTAACTAGTACAAAAAGGCTATATAAGTCTACTTTAACCTGTATCAATATCCTTCTCCAATCGCTTGTTATAACTGCCAGCAACTGATAACCTAAACTCGATTGTGAAAGTAATTTGTCAGACTAGCAGCGATGCACCTGCCCCCAGCACCGCTTCTCTCCCCAAAGTCATCTCTCTTAATGACTTGTGCCTATTGTAATTGGCTCTGACTGGTTTCATTTACAGTTCTGATCAGCCAATCAGATTAGCAGGATGTCATGTGATAGTGTTTGCTGAAGCCCTGAGGAGACTGATGAGTGATGGGACAGAATGAAGTGGGTTATCTGAAGGGAGTTTTAACAAGGTCTGGGACTCAAACAGTGGCAAGATGGATAGAGCGAAACTGGAAAACACAAAATCAGACAGGATACTGTGTCCTTCATCATTACAGTGAGTGCACAGAGTGGCAGAAGTAGCTACTCCCTCTCTTAGTACACAGACCAGAAGAAACTGGATTATTATTTATTTAAAATATTATTGCTTAATCAAAAATCAGCAGAGAATGTGGGTTTTTTTCTGAACGGAGTAACTTTTGTTATAGTGTAGAATCTCTCATTCTTGAGTATTTTGGGGTTTAACTATCACACTGTTGCACATCTTTTCTTCCTTGAATGGACAGGAGAAGAAAGCCCAGTCTATAAGATGTCTGACACAAATGTGACCATGTATGTTAAACATAATTAACATTTGAGCAATATTCTACAAAAACTTCAAACTAAGCAAAAATATATTTAGAGATATTTACTTTTTTTTCATTTTATCAGGTTTTTCTGACTCAAAATTAAAGTTGTGTAGAAATTCATCACATGTAATTTTTCTCATTAATTGCATTCCTGTCTTCTTTGTTTTGGTTCCTAAGAAAAACGTATGAGCTTAAGCAGTTTTTTCTGAAGTTTAATATACAGTATATGTTAGAATGTTTCTGTATAGTTTCACATCATAAAACAGTTGTAGCAACAAGCTGAGCCTTGAAACCGTTTTCATTGGCTTCAAGACGATGTTTCCACCTATTTCAAGATGTTAGTAGTTTCACTTCTACCATGTCTTAGTTTGCATTTTGCCTGACGTGCATGCTGTGTAAGCAGATGTTCAGACTGACTGTGGGAAAATACAACTCCCTGCTATGTTTTAACACAAGGGGCTGTGTTGTTTGGGGGCAAGGGGTTGCAGTTGTATAGCAGCGAATGCTCGTGCTAACAAGGTAAACAAACGAGTCCATCCCCCCATATCTGATTGGGCGATGCAGCTCCTTTGCCAGATTATGTAATTGTCCGGTGCGGCAAAGATTGAACCAGATCCAACTTTTTGGCCGTATGGCATTTTGCAGGACCCCTCTGCCATGTTGGTGCCAGCTGCCGAGAACACAATCCCCACAGGAATGAATAGACTGTATTTTTCACACCTTTGAAACTCAGTTTGAATGCTCACTAACAGCCTAAGTGTTAAAGGCTTTGTTCTGTTTTCCAGGCTGTTTGGTGTTTTACTGTGTATAATTTCATTTTCTGTGGTCTGATTTCATCTTCTGGCCTCAGTGTTGGTCTGAATTGGCTGTGCAAACACATTTCTTAACCAAGGACCATACAAAAGAATGCTGTTTGACACAAAGCAAAAGAAATGGTGTATCCCTGTGTGATCGTATACAGACTTCAACATAATGTGTAGCCATTGTGTTCCATGCTGTGGCTTTCAGTTTTAAAAAGATTGGACTCATGTATCAGTTATAATAGATGAAGGGAAATTGGAACATACACCAGTGTATGTGTGTATTAAGGATGAGTACTGTGTAGGTGGTAATAAAGACTTTTTTTGGTGTGCTGGAAGACACAGCAAAGTGACAGGAAAAATATTTAACGAGATTTAGGTAGAATTTGTTTCCGGGATGGCAGACACTTCATACAATATCCAAAATCACTTCCTTTCAAAGCTCTTTTCTCTCTGCTCTCATCTCCTCTCTTTCTTATTTTAGATGATGCCTTCATTTATCTTTTTTCGACTACCTTGCTGTAGTCCACCTGTGAATTAGTCTTCCTGACTATTTTGCTGCAGCATGATGTATTGTGACATTTTCCAATGAGCCATTCTTCATTCAAGAGCCCTGCTCCTGGCTTCCTCTAGTCCCTGCTTGTTGTTGTTATTTCATTTTCTTCATCACCTACTTTTATGTGGCTGAGGAAAATAATCATAGTAATAACAATGCTGAATATTTTTAGCCAAGGGCATCATCCATTAGTTGTTTGTACCTAAGCTGTCCTGGCATTTAATGGTTATTCTAATGAGGAAAAGAACTGTAGCCAGATAAGAATGGTTTTTTTTCCTTTCCTTTTTCAGCTTTGTCCTTGGTGACAAACTCTACAGTTGAGGCTTTTTTAATCTTGTGAATTCACTGGTGGCCACTGGTGCACTTGCCAGACTTATTTCACAGTAAGAGAAACATCAAATGCATGACTTTGCCAAAAATGAAAATGGAATTGGCTGCACTACTTCCTCCTCCAAGTTTGTTGTGCTTCCCGCCCTTACCTCCTCTCATAAAACTTCACTGCTACAACACTCCCCAGCCCCAGGAGGAAAGACCAAGTACAAACAGATCAAGGATTTTTTACTCCCCATATCATGCAGGGGAAAAATTGGTGCACTTCAAACTGCTGCTGGTCACAAACCTGCCTTCCATTCTGCACCAGTGAGAGGAAAAAGTCAGACAATAGAGGGAAAAATAAAAGCTGAAAACACAGGAGTGACAGTCAAACAAAAAGAGAGTATTAGCCTAAAGCCAAAGTGTTGGGAGTGAAACAGTGTTGGGGGTGTAGATAGAGAGATATGAAGAGAAAGAAGGGCACAAAGAGAGAATGCTCAGTTTGAGCCTGTAGCTTGTGAATTAGCCCTGACACCCAGAAGAGTCAGTCAGTCTGCTTGCTCCTCTCATGTCTGGGCAGAAGGGAGAATAGCAGGACTTTCTAGCTGCCAGCCATGAGCAGGTGGAGGTGTCGGGATCAGCAGTGGACGATGGAGATGGAGCAGGAGAGAAAAGCCTAAAGGAGGAGGCTGGAGATGATGAAGTTGGCCTTTGCAGAATTTCTTCAACTTACATTTTTGCTACAACTATAACCTCGCCTCTGCAACTCACGATTTCAAAAAGACTTTGATACTGGTCAAATATTATAGTGCAAATAAAAAAATACCTCTGAAATATATCTTTCCTTGAAATTTCTAAATGTAATTACTCTTTGAAACTTAAATTCAAATTTGCCTGTGATGTTGCATTAGTTTTTCTTCTGTTCTACATATGTTTGACTTGCGGAACATTCTATTACTAAAATGTACTTGATGAAACCATTTTGTTTTTCTAAATATCATGATTGATCCACCTTAGGGATCAAAAATATGTTTCTAGTTCAAAAACCTTGAAATATCACCTCCATCACTGCAATCTCTAAAGCATTTCTTGTTTAAATTAGCATGACATTATTCCTTTGAGGAATTATGTTTTACATCTCCCCTCTCCAGTGTAGTCAGCCAGCTCACACTGAATGGACATGGTTTCTTCCCTTAACTACAAGCCAATCTCACAACAGACAAACCTTAAATTAGAGCCTACAAGTGGTTGCACTGTGGAAGTGGGGCTTCAGAAACCGCCCTCATTTTACAGAAACTGTTTGCAAATGTGCAGCAGCAGAGCACCAAAGCAAAACATTGTGCAGTGTATGTCACCTTAAATTGGGTGGATTGGATCAACTCTTTCCGTGAATGTGTCATGTGTGAGAATAACACCATTACTGGAGGTGTGTGCCTGAACTGGCTGGCAGGGACTTTGATGGAGACAATTAAACCTAATCTCACTCCTTAATTAGTGTAATTTCTGCTCTGAAACCATTTTATCAGAATCAATCCCCACTTGTATAAAGCTGATTTTAGCTTTGGACTGTTAAAATTTTCAGTGAAAATAACACACCATTAATTATCTCATTTGTACAGAAAACGCTGCACTCGAGTAGAAGCTACTTAGCTTATGCAACTTTGGAAACTTTCTCACTTCATCGCTACAACATAATTAAACCCTTAAAAAGGCAGAACAGTCGGTGGAAAAAAGGCCTGCAGAACAAAATACTGCCAGGCTTTCTGTATATATTTATGTCATTGTAATCTGTGCTTTAAATATGACAAGAACATAATTTACTTACATGCAGACAGTGATAAAGGTTTACAGTACACTGCAAAGCCCATGGCTGATCACTGCTGAGGGGAGACAAACTACACTAAAGATAATCTGATATGGATTGTGCAGAGGTGTCTGTCCTAGTAAACACAGAGCAATGGATTTTTAGTCATGATGCTCAAGTGATGCTAGTGTTAGTTTGCTGGTATCTTGACAACTGTTGTATGGACTGTCATGAATGTTTGTACAAACATTGATCACTTCTCACGGGATGAATTCTATTGATTTGGTGATCCTCTAACTCTTCCGTTAGTGCCACCATGACGTTGACATTTTTGCTTTTTAGTGTACACATTCTGGAGGGGTTATCACAAAATTTCGAACAGACATTCATATCCGCTTCAAGTTCAGTTGTATCACTTTTGATGGCCCCATAACTTCCCATTTAATGGCACCATTAGATCAGAAATTTAATTTGTCCACTTCTTTGGTTTATGACCAAATTCCACCAGTGGTGGTAAATATTCTGGTCTATGATAACTGAAAAGAAGCAAATTCAATTAAAAAAAATCATCAATTATGGCCATAAAATAACTGATTTGTTAGAGGGCTTAATAATAACAGGTTCATAGGCCTACAGCTCTGAGACTTAAGGGAATTGTGCATTATAAATGAAAATATCTGGAACAGTGTAGTACTAACTATAAACACGTGTTATTTGCTGTGGCCGCTGCTTCATTCCTGCAGATCCACCACCATGGCCATCAGGACCAATGGTTTGCATTTGGAACATAGCAATTACTAAAACAACAAAATAATTAAGTCCCTCTGAGCACACGTCTTATCTGAATTAATAGAAGAAGAGATTGAAGCTTCAAATGACACCAACATGGCACTGCACGGCCCGATTATGCACACTTCCTAAGAAGCAGTGAGAAAAGAGCTTTGTCGTCATTATAGTCTTACTTTACAATGTGTACAATTTGTGCGTTGTGTTCTTTGGGCTCTCAGTTTTTCACAGTTATTATTTTTGTGAGAATTGTACATGGAGATTGAAAATTAGACAGCAACTACTCTCTGCTGTCTGCCAGAACACTTTGATGACTTGATATCACAATGAATACATTTTTAGCACTGAATAACTGCAGCAAGACAAAAATTGTTTGCTTTTTACTTAAAGGTTTCATTACATTGAAGTTTATCAGATTTTGACATTACACTAAATTGCACCACGTCTCTTTTTGCTTTAATATAATCTGTTTTACATTTTGTGTTCTTTCTAGTGCCTAACATGCAAGGGTGGGCAGACATGTTGTACCTGCAAAGATGCATAAATATCCTGTCTCCTTTAGAAACCTGCAGTGTGTTTAATCAGAACTTTGGTGGCAAAGTGGTGTGAGACAGAGGTCAGCAGACAAGCTCTACTGATGCTGAGGCAAGCTGATGCTGGTGCAACAGAGAAAAGGTGGAGAGGAGTGATTAGGTGTGAGGAGCAGTCATTTAGGAAGACAAACAGCTTCATTTAAAGCTAGCCAAGCACAGAGACAGACTCTCCCATTCTCACATGGGCTGAAATTTGCATGTTTTCACTCACAGGAATCCAATACTCATCCTCACTCTCTTCATCTCATGTCTCAAGTGACAGTAGATTATTTAAGGTCTCGCCTGAAGAGCTGATGCCTCTGATTTGCTTTTGAACACATTCCCTCTTTGCTTTTGCTGAAGTAATTTCTCTTCTGGTCTTGATCTGCAGCCGATATTGCCACAGCCGTACTTTACTTATCTATGGTATATAAGGGCTGTTTGCTGTTTTGTTTGCATGCATGCAGACAAGCAACCACGGGCAGAGATAGCAGTCATTTCATGATTATTATACAGTAGAAATGCCAATCTAGCTACCATCACATTTTGATTTGATCATAGGGTCTTAGAATTACAATTCAGTGATGGTTTTAAAGCTGGGAATAAAAAAGTTTTGAGTTTAGCAAGCAAACAGATCATGATGATTATCTGCCAAACATTCCCAGCAGTTCTACATATTCTGCAGACTGCCATAAAGGAATCTTTAGCAGAAAATATTTTTCTTGCAGGTGAATATATATAAGCCTGCCTCTGCCATCCATCCATCATTCATTTCTTTTTTGTTCTTTATGTTGTTGTACCCAGCTTGTGCTTTTAGGGGGTTTATATATACAGTATATACTGTATATATATTTATATACATTCATGTGAAAAAGAGTGGTACAGTTTGTAATTGATCCAGGTCATGTGGGTTTGTAGGAATGCAGCTACCCAAAAGTAGCCTCTTGTATCCATGTGGGTAGGTGTTACTACCATTATCCTGGTAAATCAGTGCCTACGGTACATCACTACACTTGACATAAAGTGTACTCATGCATTTAGCCAAATAATAAATATTTAGCACTAGGACACTTGTTTCCATCGCCCTGCTGGAGGGGTGTAGCAGCCTGGGCAATGATGCTTTTGTTAAAGAGATTGTGCGTGACTAAAAACACTCAGCATGCTGATGAGAACATTTTCCATGTGAAATATTTTCAGGTATATTTCACATTTCTGTTATTTAGCCTGGGGAATTATTTTCAAGGTAAGCAGTTTGTGTACATGTAGAGAGAGAAGACTGAGTAGCATTAAGTGCTACACACTATATAACATTGAAAGCACAATGTCATACACCCACATTCCTGCCCTGTTTATGACCAGGACATCAGTATTTACACATTGTCTAGACACTGGTACTGGAAGCTATTAGAATTTAGGTTCATGTAGTAACTCTTCCCCCCGATCTCTATTGGATTTGGTATGGTTCCACGAGAAACCCCAGAGCAGCGACAGCTCTTTCTATCAATACATCAAGTTAATTAATGTTAGCTTAATTAGCTAGCTACAGTTTTTAGACTCTAACTGTGTCAGTTATCAATTCAGCCATAAGAAAACGATGACAAGTGCCCAGTTATTCTTCTGTTTATCTCTAAATTAAATCAAAGCTCTGTTTGACAAATAATAATTTTGAATTTTGAGTGGTAAATCTGTCACCATTATCACATACAAATCTAGATCATTTTATTCTTATCAGTTTAAAATTTGGTTCTGTAGACAATGATTCTCAGATCAAGCCTGTCTATTGTTAAACTGGAATAGAGTTATTTAATCTAAGCCATCTAAGTCACTTATCTCATTAGTTAGTATTTAATGTTTGTTGTAAAAAGTTAACTTTCACCTAATCAGTATTTACTGCTGTGTGTGCAGCTTTTTCAAACAGCACCATAAACATCCAGACAGGCTTTCATTGCAGCGTCCCATTTATTACACACAAATCTTCACTTTTTTGTCTTCCATGTCTGCCCTATATTGTCATTATATATACAGAATATATCAATTTTTTTTTTTTTTTACTTTGAAAAGGTGGAGGAGACCCATTTTCCAGTTACAGATCTTGTCTTAAGGTGTTAATTGCTGACTGACCTCTGGAGCTGTGTGGGTTTTTTAATAACCTCTAATCGCAGTGAAACTAAGAGTAGTAACAGAGGAGAGCCAAGATGCTTTTTAACTAAGAATCTTCAATAAGTTGTAATCACATATAAATACAAGTGTCGACTCAAACTGCTTTTTTTGCAAAACATGAGCCGCTGTGATTCATGCTCTTCTGGCATTAAAATGACACATGAAACAAAACATGGTTTTGTTTTGTTTGTGTTAGATTAGGTCAGACGAGTAGAAAAGAGTACGACTGATTTTATTAGTCTTAGATTTTATCTAAAAGCATGTCATCATTGCAGAATGGAAAATAGTTAAAAGAGAATCAACTGTAGAATAATAATGAGTACAGCATGTTTTACTGCAGCCCCACTGTATTATTATTTTCTCACATCTGCCCAGATCATTACAGTTCACATTCCTCACACACTTTCCATACAGTATAGCCCTAAATTTGCTAATTAGATCAGTGGAGTCTTTTCCTTTTTCCATATCCTAATATCTATCAATTGTGTTTTATGTTTCCAGGCAGCCCCCCAGCCACAGGTACCGGCACATTGGTCATCAACCTGGAAGACTACAATGATAACGTCCCCTATGTGGTCCCATCAGTAGCACAAGTATGTGAAGACGCCCATGATATGAATGTGGCCATAGTCGGGGGGCGGGACAGAGACCTCCCACCCAATGGTGCGCCCTTTAAAATAGAACTGGGAAAACAGCCTGGTCTAGACAAGACATGGAAAGTTACCAGGGTAAACTGTGAGTATCTTTTTTTTAAGACATGTGTACGCTCTTAAACTGAATGGCTTTGGACATATTAACGGAGTTTTTAATAATTAAATGTTTCTTTTAGGCTACTGAAAAACATCAGAACTTTGAGCAGTCAAAACATCCTTAATACACTTTTGTGTGGTCAGACTAAATGACAGATACACCATTTATGAAGTACGTGATTTAGTTTTTAGTTTTTTTTCCTTATTGTTATTCTTTTTTATAAGAATATGACTAGAAAAACAGATGTAAAGTAACTAGTGGTGTGTGTATTTCAGCACCACAGAGAGCAGTGAGGGGAGAGAGATCATTTTACTCTGTGCACCCTCCTGTGTGAATATGTACACCTTTGTATTCCTGAGTGTTAAGGATCATACATTAATTACTTATTTATTCTCTGCTTTATCAGTGTGAGAAGGAAAACCAGGTCCCTTCAGTGGTGATGGCAAGAACTGCATGTATGCTGGTATCCTTATTAAAATGAATTAGTGCCGAATCACCCTTATGCATGAATCATCAATAAAAATCAATAACAGCCTAAATTTATGTGTGATCCACCATGATAAAAATACAGAAAAATGTAAATGGCCTATAATGCTAAATTATATATTGTCAATATTTTAGACCAAGACCTCCCAGAATTTTGCAAATCTTCTTTTCATGGGAACCCGTATGTTATTATGGGGAGTCGAGCTCCCCCTAGATGCCCTGTAGTTTGCACCATGCCCTCACTATTTTTATTTTTACCAAGACCTTTCAGCTTGTTTTCACCGATTTGCCAGAAATCACCCTGGCAAACGTAGGAATAAAAATATGAATGAAGGAAGAGAAGGTTTGAGAAGGCTGATAGAAAGCCACCAAAGAATATCAAAGGTCCATTCACTGGGGTTTTATGTCCTGTGTCGGTGTTAATGAGTCCATACAGAGCAGAGAAGTCTTAACTGCAGATGTGCTCATGGATCACTTGATAATTATAAGGAAAACATGATACATGGTGTGAGAATAGACAGACAACCAAGGTACTGATTCAGGGTTGTATGACCAGCAGTGGTGTCTGTGTGTGTTTGAGTGACAGAGCAGAGCTAAAACTTGCCCAGAGGTATCAGCTGTGACTGATAGAGGGATAGGGAGATACAGACACTCCTCAATCACCAGTGCCCAAAAACATAGACAAGGCCAGCAGAGAAAGAGACTGCTCCCAGTGAAGTGGGCAGACAGTGAGCTTGTCTCAGCTCTGTGTGCACATACAGTAGTGTGCACAAATCATAGGCCACCATTAGTTTAGCTGTTTTAGTAAGGTTGTAATGATCAGCTTATATTTATTTTTCAGTCTCTTTATTAAGTTTCACTTTCAGAACAAAATGGCTTCTACAGTCCAAAGTCAATATTTAGTGTGACCTCCCTTTGCATTGAGTACAGCTTGAACTCTTTTGGGGAGACAGTCTTGAAGTCTTGAAACCATGACAGACCCTCCAGTACATTTTACTGAAGGCTGCTACACCCTTTCTTACTCTCTCTCCAATTGTTTCTCACACATAGTGTTGACAATTGCACCTGAACATTTCAAACTTCCATTCATCGCTCCAAGAGCATCTTGTCCACTGATCTTTGCGAGCTTTGGCATTGTGGCTCAGTCTTTTCTCCCTGTCCCCTTCTGAAAAAGTGGCTTCTTGGCTGCTGTCCTTCCACAAAGGCCATTCATGATCAAACTTATTTAGACTGTGGAAGGATCAACTTGGCATCCAGATGAAGCTGCCAGATGCTGAGCCAGTTGTTTTGGTCTTCCTCTCCTGTTTTTGCCCTTAACCTCTCCAGATTCTTCATATTTCTTTAGAACAACTTGAATACCACACCTTCAGTGTACAGTTTGTTTGTTGACTTTTTTTTCTGACATTTTTGTGTTTTTAATACTGTGTACATATTGTCTAATTGTATTCTGATAAATAAATATAGTCTTCATAGCACTGCTAAAACAACAAATCCAATATTGGCCTAAAATCTTTGCAGAGTACTGTATGTGTGGAACCAGAGGTAGAAGGTGGTGCAATTCCTCCAGAGTATAATATAGTTCTGTGTAAAATAAAAAAGATGTTTGCATGCCCCCACATGCAGCTACTGGTCTTACACTGCCTGATGGTTCTGACAGTCAGCTGTTTGTTGATTTGTGTGATTTAATGTGATCTACTGACTCAGGACAATAGTTAGATGGTGTAGTGTACAGAGAAAACATT
>NW_018127939.1:694262-696108 GCF_001952655.1 Monopterus albus
CTTGAGCATGGTTTGTGGAAACTTTGTGACATTCTGCATCTCCCACTGCACATTCTCAGTTCACACTGGTGAGACAGAGAGGTGGTGATGGTTTGTACAAATAAGGGTCTCGGCATTTATTAAATGCTTACTGTTGTTTGCAGTTGTCTTGTAACACTGTTTTGAGCACACAGTCGGATAATGCTTTGTAATTAAACAGATAAATCGAATCACCTCACTTGGTCATAACAGCAGACAAGTAAAATGCTCAGCTTTGCATATTGTTACACATTTTAGCATGAAGTAAACTGGCTCTGCAGTTTCCCTTGTGTCTCTTAGGGAATTTTAAAATATGATGCAACAAAATGTAACACCCTTATGCAACTTAAGTGGTGTCAATGTTTATCTCATCGGTTGTCAGGAATAGATATGGCAGCACCTACTTGTGACATACGAGTTTTATGTTATGATACACTTCTTTACTTCTGCTCTGCAAAATAAGCAGCTGGTAATGCTGAATAGATGGGCTAGAGGGATATTGTCTATCCACTCCATTAACCCTCTCTCTTCTTCTCTGTGTCCCACACAGCCACGCATTCCCAAATCATGCTTTTGCATAGTCTGAAGAAAGCCAACTACCAGCTCCCGTTGCTCATCACTGACTCAGGAGTGCCACCCTTGTCTAACAACACAGAGGTCAAAGTTAGGGTATGTGTCTGTAAGAAGAACAAGATGTTCTGCAGCTCTGCCCAGTCCCACCGCACCACCCTCCTCGGACTAATTGCGACACTCCTGCTCTCCCTACTCTGTAAGTACCATGGTAACCACAACACTCAGCAAAGACAACAACGGAGAACTTGAGGTGATGCTTTATTTGCTAGTATCCTGGTTGAGATGTGGATTAATAGTCAAGTAATATGATATGTGGCTTCCAGTTTATCATTTGGTTCAATCCATGCAGACAAACTATCAAATTGTGCTGACCTTTAGGATGAAAAAGGAAACAACTCATTTTAAATAGTAAAGAGCCTAGTTAACATGCAGCACAAGTGTCTTTCTGTGTATATCTATCTATCTATCTATCTATATATATATATTAATGCTGGGCAACGATTAAAATCCTTAATCGCGTTAACTGCATGATTTTTCTGAGATTAACTGCGATTAACTGCACTGATATGAGCAGTATTCAATAATGAGTTCAAAAGTAGTGTTTTGTACACTTGTATTTTAAAAGTACTACTATATGAACAAAAGTGCAATACATTTGGTTTGCAAACACTTTAAACAAATAAGGTATTTTTTAACAGAAGCATTCCCTTTACAGAGTAGCAACAAATCTCAAATGATGTAATCAAGCTCATATCAAGGCACATCAATCAAAGCTCATAGGTGCCGTCATTCATTACGATCCTAATAATGTTCCTCAGACCAACATCTTCCACAGTACTAATTGGCCTGCAGTTTGTAGCTATTAACTTAGCTATGGCATTTGTTAGTTTGTCTTGCTTTTGTTTATCTATACTTCTCCCACACGCTACATCGGGTAGTCTGCCGAAGCCTCCCTCTGCTATTTGTTTGGGTGGGTGATTTGCTGGCATCAACGGTGTGTATTGTGTTGGACCCCCGTTCTTTTCACCACGTTAACTCTGAGAGATGAAGCAGTCCGAGTAACTTCAAAACAGTGCTGATTTATTCAATGAACACAGGTAAAATTAAAATTACACGCTCAGGAGTCTTTGCACCTCCAACATGCACGCAGGCAGCTGGAAGATGAAAAACCCTGAACCATAACAGGCCTATACATTATATCACTTTGGGCTAACCCCATACTACTCAGGGACGCCAAACCGTGACGTCTCCCGGT
>NW_018127939.1:701294-705117 GCF_001952655.1 Monopterus albus
ATCTGTTTCTGGTTATCCACAATGTCCATTACTTGCGCTGCTCTGTGATACATTTCTTCTGCCTCCATATCCTCATTCACTTCTGATTTATTAGCTCTTCTCCCTCTTTGAGGCATTTAATACTTGTAGAGTTTGTTTTCATCCATTCGTGTAGATGGCAAGCATGCATTTTGGTATTCATTCTGCAAAATTATGTCTTTTGTGTTTAACATTTTAATATTGTTCTGCCACCATGTTCATAGCACTCCCCAGGAAGAACTTGAAGTTATGCTGAATATCTCATTTAAGCCATTAGCAATAGGGTGGATAAATCAGTTTCCTCCATTCACAGCATAAGCATAATGAAAGATGTCCAACAGCTAAGTTAGTGGGAAGAAAAACAATTTGCAACTTTAAGGACCCCAGATCTATTTTTTCCATCTTGGCTTGTTCTTGATACTTTATAGTTGGCTCTTGTGTTTGTGAAACAAAATATTAGAAAAATCACAGCCATGTCTTCTTCTTTTTCAAAATTGATTTTAACATATTTCTTTTCTCTCTCTAATAACTCCCACTTGAATATTTTGTCTGCTTCCTGTCTGTCATCCTTGAGCATTCCCTGTACCTCCTGCATTCTCTCTATTTAGCAGTCAGCTGTACTTTCCTCATAATCCTGTGTTTACAGGCAGAATCTGTGCATCTCATTTTCTCTCAGTATCTGTGAATCACAGCACCTAGCATGGCCCATCGATCTTCTCTTGCTATTGATTTGTCTGTCTATTGATGCATGTCTTTTCTCTAAACACTCAGTCATACCAGATGATTGTGCAGTGCATGGGAGGCCTTTGTTTAAAGCAACGCCTTGACGGGCTCCTCAACTTGTTCTTTTATGCTACGGTTAGAGCACTTAGATACGTGCAACTGTTAAAACTCATGATTCACAGGAAGTATTAAATTAAACTGCATAATGACAGCACTCTAGTGGTGATAGACCATTACTGGCAGTTTCACTGCAACACACTAGTCATGAACATAAGCTGATGCTGTGTGAGCATTCGTGTGTGAGCAGCTGCCTCTTGGAAAGTTTTATGGCAGTGAGCCTGCTATCTTCTCAGATGGAACAATCAGTTAGCTTTTCATGCTTTCCTTTTTAGAAATACAGACAGGTGACAAATTAAAGGCATAATCTCAATAAATGACTGGTCTTTTCCAGAATGACAGTGCCCCCATCAATAGGACATGATAGGTCACTGAATGGTTTGATGAGTATGAAAGTAGTGTTGTAGTCAAGACCACATAAACCGAGACCAAGTCAACACCAAGACCAGAGTGTATTGAAACCAAGACAAGGGGTTGAGACAAAGTCAAGGCCAAGACCAGGACTTTAAGGGGTTGAGACAGAGTCAAGGCCAAGACCACACCAGTGCAGTTACACTGAATTTGATAGTTGATAGTACTGGCTGGCCTGTGTTTCCAGTGACACTAGGAGTGAAGTTATTGAATATTTTTGCCTATAAAATTCCCAAAAATTATGCAAAAGCATTTTTTTTCTAAATTGGGAGTTGTAATATAACCAGCAACAGACTGTTAATGTGTAAAGTAATTGTGGTGGCTCTACACTGTAATAGTGAAGTTACTGGATATTTTTTCCAATAAAAATTTCCCCAAAGTATGCAAAAAATTATTTGTTTCAGTATAAACAACAGGAGGCCCCTGATGGCTGAACTGCATTTGATTGTCAGTCAAGAGTTATTTAAGGTTATTTAATATTTTTGTAGTAGGCTGTCTCTTTTCTGTGTTGCACTTTGGTCTCACAGCCAGCTGCACAGAGACCGTTGTTACTTGTCCAGTGAGTATGTATATGTGGGTAAAGCTTGGAGGACAGCTCATTTTGATGAAAATTGTATTGTAGCTTGTTTTCTACTTCACTGCGGTTGGAAAGATGTGCCATTTGTGTTTTAACAGTGCTTTGCTATGACTTATTGATCCAGGAACATGGAATATGTGAATACCATTGCAACCTTACTGTAGTCCAGTTTCCCAGGCTAATTCAACTTAATTCAGTACATTAGTACCTTTGTTAGCTAGGTTAGCAAATTATTTTAGCTGTAAAATAAGCCACATTTGTTTTATCTTTTCTCTGTCTACTGTCATTATTAAGATACGAATCCACTCTGGGTGTAACTACCTTCCTGACAGTACTGAGGAATATCCAAACAGCTGTTTGATTAGCTTGACGATCGCTCACAAATGTTTCTCCAAACACCGTTTGTTGATTAGGAGGACATTCCTGTTGCCAACTTACATTTCTACTTGAGATCAACCCATTACTGTTTTTTCCCCCCAGCATAGAACTCTTGTTGTTGTTTTTCCATTCATTCTGATGTGTCGGCTTTTTTAATGTACATTCCACTTGTAGTACACCTAAGTGTTGATATGGTAGGGAAAACCTTGGTAAAATAGACTATGCACAGGCACTTTCCCCACAGTTGTGGTCTTGATTGATCTCGAAATAAAATCCTGGGTCCACTTTCTCTGAGACAGATATAAAACTGAGTAAAAGTGTGGTTGATACTGAGGTGAGACCAAGACCTTCAGAAAGTGGTCTTGAGACTGTTCTCTAAATGGATGGATCTCAAGTACTAACTATATCACTATATGAAAGTCATGTGAATAATATGCTGTGGCCTTTACAGTCACCAGGTTTCAACCCAGCTGAACACTTATGGGAGATTTTGGAATGACATGTTAGACAGCGTCTCCTCCACCATCAATCAAAACACTAAATGAGGGAATATCTGTTGGTTGCATGGTGTTCATGCCTCCAGTAGAGTTCAGAGACTTGTAGAGTCAATGCTAAAGAGTACTGAAGCTGTTCTGGTGGCGCATGGTGACCTAACACCTCACTGAGAAACTTTATGTTGGGTTTTCTTTTCATTTGTCACCCATCTCTTATTTGTTATGCGTGGTTGCTATGGTAGAAGCCACAGTGTCTGAACTGGAAAGCATGATATTTGGTAGACATGCCAAGATGGCATTAGTGCAGTCTTCTCTGCAGATGTTCTTTTACTCTGAATGACAGTAACATTCATTACTCTACTGTAAGCAGTGCAGTGATAGACAGTGGCATTCATTAACCAAATAGTTGCCCCAGATGACAGATTTGTGGGCTGCCTGGGCCTTTGCCCTTGTACATGTCCATTCATTTGGACTGAAGCATGTTTACTTCAAAGTTCAAGTTCAAAGTGTTTATTTGTCATATGCACAGTTAGGAAACGTGTTTTCCTGTACAATGAAATTCTTACTTTGCCGTCCACATGAATGCCACAAAACACAAATGAAATATAAAGTAGATAAATAACACAAAATCTAAGACACTTTAAGCAGCGCAGATGCAGCAATATAGTAGAAAAAAATATACAAGAATATAACAGAATGTATGCTGCATGGGAGCAGCATGTGCAGCAGTCAACAGTCATTGTGCAATTATGGATGTGCAAACTGAATGTAAACAGTACACATATTTCCTGGTAATAAACTCCTCAGCTGTTTAGGAGTCTGATGGCAGAGGGAAAGAAAGAGTTTTTCAGTCTAGTGGTCCTACACTTAACACTTCTGAACCTCTGGCCAGAGGGCAGAGAAGTGAACAGTCCATGCTAGGGGTTGGTGGGATCTTTGAGGATGGAGGCAGCTTTCCTACGCACCCTGCGGAGGTAAATGCTCTGCAGAGAGGGCAGTGGAGTCCTTCTGATCTTCTCCACAGTCTTTACCACTCTCTGCAGGCGCTTGTGGTCCATAGCAGTAGTGCTGCCATACCAGACAGTGATGCAGCTGGTCAAAATGC
>NW_018127939.1:707776-741427 GCF_001952655.1 Monopterus albus
GGTCCAGAGTTTAATTTGTTTGGTGACAGGGTTTGTTTGTTTCAGTCTTTGTCTGTAAGCTGGATACAGGAACAAAGAAATGTGGTCCAAGCGTCCAAGGTGGGGGCGGGGTGCAGCCCTGTATGCACCACGTATGTTACTGTAAACATACACTTAGTCAGAACAGACGTTAACAGTGAATGCTCCTGGAGCTGGAGGTTTAGTCTGTACTTCGCAGCTTTGTACTTAATTTGTTTGGTGACTGGAAATTACAGAAAGCAGAGTTGCTCACAAGTCATTTTTTGCAAATCCAAACCAAATCTCATGTCTTTGAGGTGCAAGTCAAAGTCAAGTCTCATGTCCATTATGGTTGTAATTATCATCCTATCACCTGTTGTGTGCCATCCAGGCTGCTTAGAACACTGCATTGCTATATCCAAGGCAGTCACAGCATACACTGCATTATCATCACACCATTATCTATTACCATGCAGTATCAACATTGGATTAGTTGCTAGTGTTTGGTACACGGTATATATAAAAAATAAATATTGACAATTACTCAGGGTAACAGAAAAATGTTGCTAATATTATAAGCATAGAATAACTATAACCTAGATTTGGGGGTGACTGTGGTTCAGTGGGTAGAGCAGTCGTTCCCGATCGGAGGTTCAAATCTCGGTGCCAACAGTCCACATGTCAAAGTGTCCTTGGGCAAGACACTGAACCCCCAAGTTGCACCCGATGGTTAGAGCCATCGGTTGAGTTGGCGCCGCACATGGCTGCCTCGGTTCTGTACCGGAAACAAATTCCTTGTGTGTAACATACTTGGCCATTAAAGGTGATTATCATTATCCTTATTTCAATTAAAGTTAAGAGTACAGCCTACTGTGTTATTACACTGGGTCTCCGACTAATGACATCTTATCTACTGTAAATTAACACATTGCTGTGGCCTTTCAAACTCGGTGTAATGATAATCTACTAAGCCTGTAATGTTACATGGTCAGCAGTAAGCCTCTAACTGGCCTGTAGCTCATGTTAACAATTAACATGGTCTTTCTCTCAGTTTAACTTGAGCCAGCAGATGGTAGTAGAGGAACACAGGTGATTAATTACCCAGTTATTTTTATAGTCATGGCAAAGCTAGCACTTTATGTGAACAAGTGTGGCAAACAAAGACTCTCACACATCTTCAAAACATTCACTCAACACTAGTTTAATGAGTTCATGTCCTTAGCTACTATACAAAGTTCGTAACAAGTTAATGTTAGATAACTGATGCTGAGCTGACATGTTTGCTAATAATCCATTGAAACTAATATTAACTTGTTTTTCACATTACCAAGTGACTGACTTACCTGTCTGTTGCAATTTGAGGTGCCTGATAAAATGGCAGACCAGGTGCAGGTGTGCTCGCCATAGTTACAGTGTTGTTGCTGCAGCTTACAGTCATCTATGGCAGCACTCACCATGCATGTGTAAAGTGACACATAATAATAGCAAAGGGAATGAGATTCAGCTCGACAGACATTTCTTTAACCTTAATGTGCAAAAAGAGAGTAAAATAAAGATTGTTGATGAGCCCTAAATGTCGAGTTTGAGTCGAGTCTCAAGTCTTTTGAGGACAAGTATCAAGTCACTGTGTGTGCGACTTAAATGCAACTTGAGTCCCCATCTCTGACAGAAAGAGAGGAAACAAGGACAGTGTGTGTCTCTCTGTCTATTGGGAATCTCAGACAGTATTACAGTCGGGCAACAGAGGTTCCACCAAGTCAGATGCAAAACATACACAAATACACACACTGGAGTGCCCAGGGAGATGGCTCCTGCTCAAGCTCATCACAGAGACATGTGCTGGGGGACAGATAGAGGGGACTGATCACTGCAGTATATAGTCAGACGGTCTGACAGAGAAGTAGAAAGGATCCTATTTCAATTCCCTTATCTCCAAGCTGAACTCTGACCTTGCAGGAGAGAGACTGAGAGGAAGAAAAATGGAAAGAGCCATAGGAGAAGAATGGGGGAAAGGGACAAGTATAAAGGTGTGGAGATTAAAGCCTTCTGTTTTGTTCCGTTTTTGCCCACCAGGCAAATGCATGGCCATGCAGCATTACAGTTTTTTTTTTCTTTCTGGCCCTATTTTCATTCAGCCAAATCAAATAAACATTTATACTGAATCTATCAAACTGTTTAATGTCAACAAACATGCACACATACTGTAGAACGCATCTACAAAATGTTCATATTCAGTGTATTTAATTTGTTTATCCCAAAAATCTCCTCCTGGCATCCAAAGAGTGGTGAAGGTTTTTGTGGCTATGTTAAGGGAATTTGAAGCGCTTGACTGGAGATCAACTGCAGTCTTTGTTACAGTAAATGCCCATGCTTGAAGTCAACACTGACTTCAAGCATGGGCATAAGCACGCAGGATTGAGGCTTAAAGAAGAGCCGCTCTAAAAACAGAATCAGTGTTGCACATTTGAGAATTGTGGCATTCATCACTGTTCTCATAATGAGCAAACTTCATGACGAGTCTAGACTTGTCATACATACCATGTAGCCTGTAAAATATCTATTCATTCAGCATATTGTCATCATCATGGCTGCAACTTTACTGAGGGTATTTTGTTGTTGTTTGTTTGTTTGTTTTTACTGACATGCTTAGGCATTACAATTGCATCCATTGTGCCCCATCACATGAAAATAAAAGACACAGACACTGGACATTTTCATTGTATATTAAAATTTCAACATGGAAGAAATCAGCAGCAAATGTAAATTATATATGACAAACCTGTTAAATATGCTGCAATGCAGACTTTCTGTGACTTCTTGTACAAGTTTTCTAGGTGCACAGCAGTTTAAAATGGCGACCCTTCAGGCATATTTGATATGTGGAATGTGATATTGGGCTATATAAATAAAAAACGACTTGACTGTCAGGGCAATCTGTGCATAGAATTGTCACTGTGAATAGAGATCCAACAAATGCTGTTAGACATAAACCTTCAACTCAGTCTGAGATGACCCATCCTGAGCCCGCCAAAAGAACTGGAATCAGACAATCATGTGAATGCTACTTAGGATATGGCTTTCTGTGGATCAAAGAAGCACACGGGCATATTTCACCTGCAGGGAAAAGCTGTCACACATGGCAGTGGTGCCAAATACTCTCAAACCATGACAAAAATCACTATGAAAGGATAGAGTGGTTAAAAAAAATAAAACTGAAAAGCTCTGATCTAAACAACATCTGGGACCTGTCTTGAAAGTCCAGGTGATTTCTGTAAGGATGTCACACTTGTTGGACTATTATAAAAAATGCCAGCAAATTTTGATCCAACCACTAATTACAGTTTCTTTCTAAGCCAATGATTTTACACAAGCCAACTTAACAGTATACAGTACAAATACATTTTATAGGAGACATGATTGCCTTTTGTCCTCTGTCTTAAGTTATATAACACTACACAAGAACTACATGCATTTCTTTTTTGACTATAAACATAAAACGCTATCTTAATCACTTCACTTAAATCCCATATTACATCTCCCTTAAAATAACTTATAGTCCCCATAAAATTGCACAATGAATCAAGAAAATTGATAAAACAAGGTCATTTTTGTTGAAGGGAAAGAAAACTGGATAATTTCTCCCCACTGACAGATTTTGTCTTGGGTGTATCCAGTGGATGCCAAAAGAATTCAAATGATATGCTTGTTAGCATGATGGGGAGCAGCACTGCTGCTTGTCACTGGCCTCAGTCAGATCGCACCTTTCCATTTGTCTTCCCAAAGCTCCGCACTTTTCCCATCAGCAGCGCTCACCTAGGCAACATTGCTGAGAGCTGAGCCAAGACCTCACTGTCTTTCCCTCCTAGCTCTCAGCCAATATATAGTAACACTGCACTGGGGTTGCTTTTCAGACCCTTAAATAAAGGACCTGCAAGACAGAGAAGGAGGCCCAGCATGCAATTGTGTGTGTGCCAACATGCACTCTCATCTAGTTCATACCAGATCTTGTACCACCTCCCACAGAAAAATCGGGATTTGCTGTAACAAACCTGACATGAGAATGGAAGTACTTGTAAGGAAACCCAGACCTACGTGTTTGTGCTGTCACCTCACATACACTTCCTGTGCTCAGCACCAGCTGTGACACATATGGATTAGGAGTTAAAAATGTTTTTTTAGATATTGACAGTGTGATTTCATCAGCTATTTGTACTTTACTGTAGCCTTTACATGCTTAGCAAATACCAGGTGCTGAGTTTCAGTGCCCCATGTCTCCACCAGCCATTTCCATACACTGACATTGTGCAGCAAAGCATTTAAGACATCCACCTCCATGCAAGCAAAGTATTTAAGACATCCACCTCCATGCGTTCCCACTTTGCTTCATTTTGAGATTGTCCTGTTTATTATATTAACAGCTTCTGCAACAATCAGCCTCTCAAACTTTATTTGTAACACTGCCTCAGTTCTCCATGGGAACAACATGTAGATCAATATTCATGAGTGCTTTGCACTGATCATTTATGATTAATTGTGGCGTTTTAGCCAGAATATGCAGCTCACACTGTGTGCACATTCTCAAGTTGATTGTGATGTATAAGGGAAATTTGTTTGGAAGGGTGCATGTGCATAGTATCATACATCTGATTATTTTTTGTCAAGAGTTGTTTCTGTATTTTTGTGCACATAAACTTTTGGTATGAATCCTAGCCACAGTTATAATTCAGGCCTCAGGGCTTTGCAAGGGCCTACTTTCATTCCCCTTCATTGCAAGCCTTTCTTTTGTGGTCATAGACCCTCACACATATCCACCAAACATGCATGTACTCATATGAGGGGATGTTTGCAGATATATGCAGTAAGTCAAACACACATACACACTCACATCTGGGCTGTTAAATGTGATTGTGAAGCAGCCACTGTTCACATGAGGTAAGACCTTCTGTGTTGCTCCTACATGTTGTGGATCCACACAAAAAAAAAACAAAGAGGGAATCCTTATTTTAGAAATAATTACAAGAAGGAATTAATTGGTAATACAGCTCACACATGGCAGACCAGCACAGATGACCACACTGCCCTCTATCAGTGCTCATGTGAACTGATGTGCCCTGTACAGTGCATGCACTATCTCTCCTCACTGTTGCTCAAAATGAAATTCTCACTCTTGATTTTGTTTAGCTAGAGGCAATAAGTTGGCCGAGATGACCAGTATGTAAATAACGTGTGTTCAAAACCTACGGGTGGTGAAGACATCACTGGACTTTGGAGACTGTTGTTTGTAGCATCTGTGTGTGAATTTGGCTCATTAGAGATGTTCAGTAAAATAAGGTGATAAAATGACAAATCTCTGAGCGAACTGATGTGCTGACCAGTGTTTTTATTTCTTCTCTCACATATATGTACACACACACACACACCCATTTCATCCTTCACTGTTTAAGGTGTACAAGCGCAAACTGCATGCTAAAATATTTTCCATGCAGGATTAAAGGTTCCATCTGCAGACATGCCTGTAGTTGTAATGCACTGCAGAGAACTGCTTCCCCCTGTGTTTCTATGTAATTTCAGCAAGATTGATAATGTAATTCAAGACTAGAGGAAAGCGAGAGAGTGTGTGAGAAGGTGGAGCAAAAGCAAAGCATTTGCCATTTAGCGCAACAAACAGCTCCAAGCCCAGATGCCACTAATTTACCTCCACCCTCCTGGGGTTTTCATCCACACTCTTCCTCCTCTCTGATCCCTTGCTTCATTTTGACAACCACTTTCCTCTTCCTCTTCTACACTAATCCCCTCACAGCTAGAGAGACAGGATGTTTAGGAGCTTATTTACTTTTGTATAAATGTGACTTTTTCACAGCATAATTTGAAGAGACCTCATGCCAGAGCGATGTTTACTGTGTAAGGGTTGTTTCTGCCTTCGTATCAATCTGCGAAGGGTCTTGGATCTTTGAACTGAGATATGAAAAGTCACTCTAGGCTATTTATAAAAGTGTATCATTTCTTAAAACAAATGTGTATAACCAACTGAGCGGTAACTGCATAGCAATGGACATTTTGGCCTTAATACATTACAGTATGAGCTGCTGATGAAATATATGATGAAAGGTTATTTATACCACTAGTATGCACAGTGGAATGCATTTGATCTGAATCGTAAATGTAGGCTTAAATTTCTGGTGCATAATTGAACATCATTACCTCATTAATATGCAAATTGTACTTACTACCTTTTTTAAGAACCCAAAAATCTGTCATGTTTGTTAAATGATATAAGAATTATTTGTTGGTCATTATCCAGTGAAGCTTTTAAGGCATCATAAATTATTTATGGATATAAAGTTGTTGCCCCAAACTGCACTCATGTTTTACTCATGTCTTATGGATAGTGTGTTGCTCCATTCCTTGTGTTAAATAAATTATACAGATATACACAGGGATTTTTCAGCCCACAGTCGGAAGTTTGCAAAAACATAAAGTCTAGAAAACTGTGCAATATATAATGTTTGTCGCCAGCAGGATGAGGTAACATTAATGTAAAGGACCAAGTATCTTATTTTTATACACAATTTAGAGATTGTTTATTTTATTGTTTATAGTTTTTATGTGTTGATTTTAGATTTGGATGGTCAGCTGTGCTGTGGTAAAGCGCTATATAAATCAAGTTGAGTTGAGATGTTATTTATAGGATGAATAACCCTTGTTGACCTTGAGCAGAATGCTAATTTTGCTTGTCAAATACAAGATTAACTCATCACTTTTTAACTTTTATTTCATGATTGTGATGTTATGACTGAATGTTACAAATGCTATTTTTATAATACTTCAAATTTCAGTCCAGGTTGATTTGGTGATGTCTATGGATACCGGTAGTGATAGCAGGTGCAGTTCACTGTGACAAGTCCCACAATTCTAGGGGTAGTAAATATTTCTCAAGCTGGTTCTTTGTCAGAAATACAACAAAGAATAAGTGTTGCTTTTTACAGTGCACCCAAAAAAACTTGTTTTCACTCACATGGCAGAGCCACCATTGTAACCGAGATGCACAAACTTTATGAAGACAAGAAAACTAAAGTGGCAGTGGCATTGGGACAGATAAACATGGCTGTGCTCACCAGAGACTAATGGACTTCTCAGTAATCACAGGGACCTCTGGGTCCCTGTAAGGCACATTAAAACCAGTAGTGGAAGAAGTGCTCAGATGCTTTACTTAAATAAAAGGAGCAATATAACAGTGTAAAAACACTCTGTTAAGTAAAGGTCCTGCCTTTAAAATGTTACTTAAGTAAAAATATTAACATCAAAACATACTTAAAGTACAAAGCGTAAAAGTACTCATTAACAGAATGGCACATTTCACATTCCTCTATATCATGTTATTGTATTATATATACTGATGCATTATTGTGTACATCATATTTAATGTTGCAGCTGGGAAAGGAGGAGCTAGTTTTAACTAGCTTATATCTATTTAATTTGAATTACTGCTGGGTAGCTTGTGAATTTCAATGAGGTCTTATAATTATACTGTATATTTTGTATTAATCTGGTTATGAAAAGTAACTAGTAACTAAAGTTTTACAATAAATGTAATGGAATAAAAAGTACAATATTTGCCTCTAAAATGTAGTGAAGTCAAAGTATGTAAGTAACAAAAAATGAAAATACTCAAAAGTACAAATACGCCTCAAAATCTGACCAAAGTACTGTACTTGAGTAAATGTACTTAGTTACTTTCCACCACTGTTTAGAACAGATAAAAAAACTGTAACTGTGATGACTCATGAGTTAACTATGGATAATCATGATTGACAGACACACACACACACACACATGTATGTCATACTGTATTTGTGAAAAACAATCAGTCAAGCACCTGATAACATAAAATGACGTATGCTCCAACAGAGATTAAATTTATAAACACATTCATTAAACTCTGCGCTGGGCAGGCTTATTAGCTTTCATTACACTCATTGTTGCCCTAAAATACTCTGTCTGCCTCTGTAATGTTTCTTCTTCATGCTGCAATGCTGCTGTTTTCGTCTAGCAGCCGTGACATACCTGAGCTAATCAGCTATCACCCTCCTCTCCACTCAGCAATTAGAAAGGCTGCGAAATGGCTACTCTTCCCTCATGTGTCCTGTTTGATTCTGCCTCACCTCACGCAGCTTGTTAAATTTACATTTTACGCATTAAAGTGGCACTTTTACCCAGAGACATAGAATAAGTGGAGACGGATGGATGAGTCAACATCAGTGAATGGCTGTGATACTCCATTAGGTCAGAAGCTGGGTTCCTTTCTGTCTGGTGTTGTGAAATGGAAACAGGTTCTTTTTCTGGCACATGTAGCTGCTTTTCATGTAATGTTAGCCGAGGAGCGTGACAAAGAAGGTTGTCTGTACTCTATACATGAAACCTTTTCCAAGGAGTACACTGATGTGAGAACATTATGCCAGGTGTGATAGATGTCAAGTATGCATCTGTGTGTGCATCAGTGATTGAGATGTTTATACAGATCAACCATAACAACAAACATATATCAAGTAAAATGTAATGTAGCAAGAGCCATTGTAAAATTTTCCTTCAGCGAGTGCAGCATTGCTAGCTATAGCATAAAGTGACTCATTCATAACCAAGCCAACCTCAGGTATGGTGATTATATTTTGTTCATCCCTATCTTTTTCACTTTTTCTTTTTTCTACCTAATTCGCTCTTTCATCTGTTTTTGACCTGCAAGCTCACAGCCTGTGTCTGCACAGGAGTTGAAGTGAATTGATTTGGCAATGTAGTTTCATGTCAGGCCTTTGACTTTTTAGCCAGAGGCTGAGAATTGCCTCTTTTTTTAATCCAGTTTTTTTTTTTATGTGAGGTGAAACAGGGCTGCCAGAGTCTCATTAGAGTTGCAAAAACCAATATCTGAATCTTGCGTGCCTTCGAGTGTCTCGCAACTTTTATTTCCTGTTTTTAGTGAACACTTAGGCCTCAGTGTTATGAAGGGGTGGTGGCGGGGAGGGGGTGTGTTGGAAGAAAAACAAAATAGAAGGAAAAATCAATCAGTCTACCCTCCACCCTTATTAGATATTCAGTCCCATTCAGGCACACTTCGATCGTTTCAGTTTTTTTTTTAAGTATGCACGCCAATTCATTTCAGTATGTCTGGGAGAATAATAGTTCACATTCCTCAAGACTGCTCCCTAATCTCATAGAGAGAAGGAAAGATGGGGAAAGAGAGAAGGACAGGAAGAGAAAGGGTCAGAGAAGGGGGAGGGTAAAGACAGAAAAAAGACTAAAAGACATATTGGCATGTTAACAGTCAAATCACATTAAGAGTTTGTGTGGCTGATGCTGTCTGCCAACTTATTCAACACAAGAGCTGTGACTGCATCAGAGAGCAATAGTGCGCCCACTCATGCAGTCACAGCAGAAATACACAAAGCAAAAAACAACAGCAAACCCTTAAGATTCAAGCACTACAGTAGCTATGACAAATTGCAACCTCCAAATTAGTTGTTTTGCTCCACATTTTGCTGCATGCACTTTGCTAGATTAGCAGTAAACAGCAAGGCTAAAAGGTAAGCCTGTTTAGTATGGCAGAATCCTCATGGTGCACCTGAGCTGCCCGAGCCTCACACTAAACCACTGTCTGTGCTCTGAGGTGAAGTACATACGGTGCAATTAAATACCGTCATGATAATCAACAGTAGTGAAGCAGCACTTTCCTTCCTACAAAATAAATTGCTTATATTACATGTGTCTGGCAACTTTTATCCTGTAAAGGCTAGAGAAAATTTCAGAAAATGGTAAAAGGTAAACTGGATTACTAGCATGCAATCCTAAATAACAAGATGTTTATTTAAATTTCAACACATTAATTTGTTAAATATCACTCTTGGATAGGGTTGGACCAGCTGTGCATACACTGAGAATTATGTGTGTTTTAGAGGTAGTAGTATTCCTATAATTTAGAATGGGAAATATCTAATTATGCTAACCTATGGGGGGGGGTGTTGAAAATATTCCATACATCTACTAAACAACATTGTATTAAGTGTCATGGCAGAGGCGTACATGTACACCATATCCCATTTTGTCTTTAACAGATCAACAGTTTAGGCTATTAGCAAGTTCTCATTAGCTTTGTTAGCTACATAAATATCAGCTACACTTGGCAATTAGTAGGCATAGTGGGTATTAGTTGGCTTTGGCTCAGGGGTAAAGAGATCATCTCCCAACTGGTTGGAGGTTCGATTCATAGTTCATGCAGTCCACATGTCAAAGTGCCCTTGGGCAAGACACTGAACCCCAAGTTGCCCCTGATGGCCAAAGCAATGCCCTGCAGGGACCGTGCTACCATCGGTGTGTGTGAGTTGGCATCACAGTTGGCTGCCTCGGTTGTGTACCACAGACAAATTCCTTGTGTGTAACATACTTGTTCATATAAAGTGATTATCATCATTATCATAAATATTTAGAAACAAGTAATCTCTATGTCAGAACTAGCTTGTGTAGTGTAACTCAGTACAAGGTATAAATAAATAACCTTTATGCAGTTTTCCACTTTTTTTTCTGTTTTCTTTTTTTGTTTTTGTCCATAGGGTTAGGGTTGGTATTTTTCTGCCATAAATGAATTAATGCATTTATGTTGAGGTGGGAAGAGAAACGCAGTTGAGGCTGTGCTTATGCTGATTAGGCAGTGCATTGCAATTTTGGTGCTTGTTTCGACCTGAAATAGTGACTGAGATAACACTTGCTCAGATGATCTTTTTTCAGATTCATTGCAATTTTTGAAACAATGGTCTACGACAGGAGGCACTAGAGCAGGTATCTAAATGTATTTTAATGGCCACACCAACTGAAAATAAACTGTTAAATCCACAACAGAAATCCACTGTGAATGATTTATTGTGAAATTATCTGAATTGTGAAAAATGTATGATAATTTACAAAGATTATTTTCATATCAGATAACTAAACTAGCCCTCGGTATGTAGCTATAGATGTCAATATGGTATAATGTAGGTAATAATGTACAGTACTCTGCCTCTCTTCCACATTGTGCCTGGTTACACTTGGCTGTGCCCAGTATGCGCTGGTGGTGACCAAAGTATGGACACACCACATGCGCTTTCCCCTGGCATTTAAACTTGCGTTTACTACTGCACCCCGTCTCGGGCGTTTCAGAGTTTCAGCGATTCACTAAATCAACTACCTGGCATAACATGAAAAAGCTGATTTTGGAACAACTGTAGATAACATTAGCAACTCAGAAACCCAGATTGCAGTAAGAGTGTTTGTTTTCTTAAAGTCATTAACAATTAGCAACTTTTCAGGACATCACTGCATCACAGCGGGAAAGATCCTGGAAATCCATTCTTTCCATCTGGGCTTCTTATGAACTAATGCACAAAAAAGTAGATTAGAAAAAAAAATGAAAGAACTTGAAAGAATGAAAGAAGTTTGTTGATAAAATAATTTAAAATTCCTGTCCTTCAATACAGAGTACATAAAGTACATTATTTGTGCTCTTTGTCAATAGAACCAAAGGTCTTAACAGTGATTACCTGACCTTGAGTTACCAACTGCTCTCCAGGCTGCGCTTGAAAGGTGCACTGAAGGTATTGAAGTGCTCATACCCACAGTGAAGTGCAGTTTGAATTCAGTAGATGCAAAGTGACCTTTTCCTGAGCTTATACTTAACAACTTGGTAGTAACTGGACCTACCGGCGTAATCATTCAAATATTTTCCAATTTTATTTGACAGCTTGACGTACTTTGTCCTTAAGCAGAGTTTAAGGACATAGCAGAAGCCTGGCGCAGCCTATCTAATCAGGTCATATGAGATAACAGATTAGGGGGGAAAGGCAAGAGGAAAAGAAGAAGAGTGGAGAGAGTGAGCAAAATGGTGAGCAAGAGTGAGGAGGGTTTCTGTCACATGCTCAGCCATGTCCAAACCTGTCAGAAAAAGGGGCCAGAGTTGGAGGAGATGGCTGGCAGAGAGGCAATCAATAAACTCACATTTCATACTGCACTGTGTGTGTGTTTGTGTGTGTGTGTGTGTGTACTGTCACTGTGTGTGTTTGTTGCATCAATTTTTGAACCAGCTTGTTGTGAGCAGTTCTTACCAGACATTACCACATGTGCTACGCTACATGTTTTTTTATTTTACGCTCCTCCAGTCCTCTTTAGCACCAGGGAAAGTCCAGCATCAGTCCAAAATTAACATATGTATGAAGTCCATGGGTTCTTCTGTTTCAGAGCTGTCCTCAGTATCGTGAGCTGAACTCATTGTGAAGTAAAAATGTTAAGTATTCTGCAAGTCAAAGCCCAATTAATCTTCCCTGTAGACACCCCAGACAGTGTCTGTTGATGGCATGATAAATTAAAAGCATGGTCCACATGTTTGCGCTCTGACTTTGGAGAGAGTTGCTTGTGCTCAGTCATATTGATTGAACCATCCAGGAGGATGAGGCAGGTACATGCTGACAGTTTCAGGGTGGACTTTCGCATTCAAGCCAGTTACTTAGCCGCCACTGCTTAAAGGTGGCCTAAGAGAGAACAGGTATAACTTCTTTGTTCTGTCCTTACTGAATCTTTAATGATGCGATACCAGCACCTGTCCTTTGTAACTGATTGCAATTGATCTGCTTCACTGATGACTTTGACTTTACAGTCTCCTGTCTTTTCTCCTCTTCTTTTCCCACATTCCTCTTCTCCTCTTTTCTCTTCCCTCACTTCCTCTTCTCTCTCCTTCCATCTCCTCCTCTCCTACCAGGCCTGTAGATTCTGCTGAAACCTCCTGTAGTCGTTTTTGCAACATTGAAAAGCAACGACTTATCTCTCCCACACAACCCAGGCTTAGGAGAAAAGAAGAAGAAGATGGCAAAAAAGAAGAAGCAAGAAGATTTCTTCTCACCATGAAAAGTCAAACAAGAATACACACACATTCCCCAGCCGTGTCTACAGCTATATAAAACCACTTGGTGTTTTTTAAAAGATTTCTCACTTATTCTCTAGCCACTCTCATCTCCTTTTCTTTATCCTTACTTTCCTTGCAGTCCTTTCCCACTTTCCCTCATCTCATCTCTGCATCTATTCCTGACTTGATTTGACTGTCTTTGATTTTTTTTTTTTGACCTCTCTCCTCTACATTTTATATTTCCAGTTTTCAACGTATTCCATTTTAGCACCATACCATTACGCTGGCAGTCAAGCATTGGGTGTTCATAGCAAAATGCCACATCAATAGGAGATACTTGAAACAACATGTATATTGATAGTATATTTTAAAAAAGCTATAAATGATTTAATATTGGACCTCACCTTCAAACCTCGTGTTTTCACACAGTTCATCCCTTGCTTTCTTTTCCTCCTACTTCCCTGTTTCCTCTCTGTTGCTCTGTTTTCTTTTCCCCTCAGTTCCATCCTTTCCTTCCTTCATTCTCACCATGCATAGAGTCCACCCCACTATCTATCTGCCTCTCCTTCCCCGACTCCCCATCTATCTATCGACCTCGCTCTATATCTTGTTGGGCCAGGGAACACTGCAGAGGCTGAGGTACTGTCCTAGTCGGGGAAGAGCATTGACTTCTTGATGTGTTCCTTTCTTTTCTCATCACAGACTGTGGTTGATCTTGTTTCCTTCTTTAAACGGAGAGAAAAAGTCTGTTTTCTTTGTCTGCAGTGATCGTGGTCTTTTAGGACAAGGTGGTAGCCATAAGCCTTCAAAGTCAAACTCAATGGAGTCGTTTCTCGATTTGCTTTTGTTTTTATTGCATTAGTTGTCATGGAGTGGAAAACAGTATAACTTTATGGTAACAGTGTAAACCTTAAAAAAGTACTATTATATAAATATTTTATTTTTTACCATTGTATAAATATACAGTATTGATTAACTTATGTATTTTGATTGCAAGTTCTTTGGTCGCCCACTCAGTAAGTAAATAATAAAGAGGAAACCTTTTTTTTTCTGTGGATTTTAGCCAATATTTTTAATGTTATCGATGTGTTGACTATTTTATTGTAACACCTTTTTATTGTTTTGTTTGTTTTTTTACTTTTGAATCTCTCATTAATTGCAGAATCAGGAGTCTTGTTTTGAAGACAGCCACGTGTTTAGGTTCGATTTTGTCTCCTGTGAAATCTGCCCTCTCCTGTTCTCTCTCCATCTGTCATTACAAGTCACAAGAAGATGTGTAAGAAATGGTTTTGGTGCGTAGATTTGCTTTTTTTCTCTTGCGCTCATCAAAAGAAGGCAGCGTGTGGGTTTGCGGGGAAGACCACCTTCAAGAAAAAGATGACATTTTGAATGAGTTACATCTGTCTTTTGCACTAATTTAATAAAGCTGTTACTGAAAATTCCAACAATGCTATTTTGTAAATTGCACGTTAACTGAAATGCCCTGTTATTGCAAAGGAGGGAAGTTGTACAGATTTTTAGTGCAAGTGCTAGAATGTCATTAACATCTTTACGTTTTTCCATCTTAGGCACTTAAAGGAACTGTTAGACATTTCTGAATATACACCAGGAGGAACGAGCAGCTAGCCTGGCTTTATCCATAGGTAAAAACAGCACACCTAAAGCAGCATGTGTAAAGCTCTAAAGGCACAAGTGACAACAACATTTCAGGATGTTGCCGCTCTTGGTGTGATGGTTACAGCACACTACGTTACAGTTTTTTGTCCAGAAACGTTTGCACTTTAGCGGGAGCTGTTTGAGGTTCTTTGTGCTAAGCTAAGCTAAGCTAACTGTCTCCAGGCTATAGCGTCATCCCTAATAGATAGACATGAGAGTGATAATAATCTTCTCATTTAAGCAAATAAGTGGTTTTCCCAAAATGCTGAACTGTTCCTTTAACAGATTTTAAGTTTTCATCTACATTCAAGAATACAATGTGTGGAGGCTTGTTACCGGATTTGTTTTTGATTGCTCAGCTAATGATTAGAAGTTAGACATACATGCACCTTTATTGATTTTTAATGTTCTTGTACTGCATTTCCTATGATAATTTAGTAGTTAAGCAAAGTCGTGTTTTTTCACGGGTTTTCACTGGGTGACTGCATTTGGTTGGTTGGATTTTTATTTCCTAAACAACAGATGAACTGATCACGTAATGTATAATGCGAAAGGGGTTGCTTGTAGTAATGAACCCACTGAGAATGGTCACCCAACTGCCTGCATATCAACTGTAAATCTCAACATTCTGCACCATCATTTGTCATCTATAATGGTTTAGCTTTACACCCTGCTACAGTATTTTACTATTTTGGTTCCCATCAGTACCAATTTCAGACACACCACGCAGCCAGTTTCAGAATTAAAAAAACAACGATTAATGCCACTGTACGCTACATGCTGCAAAGTAGCCAACAACGTTCATGTGTAGCCATTGAGCATAGTGGAGCAGTTAGCAGGTAAATATCAGAAGAACTAATCTGGGAATGTTTGACTTATATTACATTAATCATGATACTGGATAGATGGCTCCAATGAATACTACTGTTAATGTCTGTGACTACTGGATGTATAAACTGGCAACAGTTCATTATCATGATTTCTTAACTGCTCCCCAGTTTTTTGTCTGTTTGCTTTGTAACTAGAAAAGTTCTACCCGATACTTAAAGTTTCAAAAAGCAGAAATGTTTCTTTTTGATGACAGGTTCAGTCAGCACTGTATGAAATCAGCATCTGGTTTACTACTGAAATAATTCAACAGTTATCACAGAACAATATACCAACATAGTTTTTAATCCCAGGAGCTCTAATAGAGAGCACTTTGCCTGTTCGTCCAGACTAAACAATAAAAACGATATCCTGCTCAAGGGTCTCTGGGTTCAGTAATTGCTGATAGGGTTTTAAGAGGTCAGTAAACTACGTTTGCATGTGTTTTTAAAGTAATCAATAGCAACGAGCAACACTGGTTTTAAAAGGCACTTTTAGCTTCTGAGAAACCAATGCAGAGACACTACAGATGCGTAGATATGATAAGAGGAGTTGTAGATTGCAGCTTTTTGGCAGCATCTTGAATAAACATTAGCAGTGAGGAGGAGTTTGGGGTGACACATGGGTTCAGAGAGTGTCAGGGAAGATAAATGTATGAATGAGTTAGAGAGTATAATATTAAAATTTTAATTTTCAAAATATGTGAGCTGCAGAAAATATGGTAAAGTCACACAGCCCTTGTTAAATCAGAATAAAAGTACACATTAGGGTTTCTTACAGAAACCTGTAGTTATAAGAGCACACATCTCCTTAGGGTTTGGAAAACAAAGGAACAAATTCTGATGTTCTGCGGTTTACTGTTTTTAGTATCTAAAAGACACTAATGCAGAAAGGTGATCAATCAACTGTCAAATGGGTTTTTGAAAGTATGTTTTATGCACATAATGGTTGAAACATGAATGTAGCACATGACCATGAAATTAACATGTGAATCCCAGTGCAAGCTACCAGCCATTTTTTGGTTTTGTTTCAACTTTGCATCTATTAATCCTCAGTGTGTCAGGGTTAGCGGGCTCGGTCCATGCACTGAAGGGATGCCATCTACACCAAAACCAAAAAACCTCAATGATGTTGGGAATGAAGGATGAGGTTTTTTAGAGGTACCACTGTAGTTGCTACAAATTAATAGAAAATGGTCATATCTTTAAGAAGCACAAAGTTTTTTCACTCTAATGACTAATGTTAAAGGTAGTGGGAGCAGCGTCTTAAGTTACAGCATGCTGGCAGAGATCTGGTTTAGAGCTTCAAAGGTTCCTGATGATTAAAAGGTGTCCACAAGGATGGGTTAGGACAAAGCTGCCTGTATACTTCTTCAGAAGTATAAAAATAAGATATACTGTAGCTTCAGAAATCCATTACCCCCACAGTTGTTCTGACGATCTGACACATAAGTCTACTTCAAGCCCTGACGGACCAACTGTGTGAAGATGAGAAAGTCTCAGGTCTGAATTCCCTTCCCTAGTTCTCTTTTTTCATTCTTGACACAGCTATTTCTGTCACTTTTCATATGAACAACCAAGTGGAAAACTATGAATACCTTCTAGATTTGATGATCTGAAAATGTGTACCATTATCCCCATATTTGAACAATGTAGCATTTACATGCCTATGACAGCCAGCTTCACGTCGCCTTTCAGTGTGGCCCTTCGAAACAGCTACAATCATTTTTCTGATAACATGTCATACAAATTGGCAGAACCTGACCCAAGGTGTCAAGAGGTTTTTTTGTCATTCATTTTCTTTAAAGTGCCATCATGTCCAGCCATACTTGTTTGATAGGAGTAACAGCTAAGGACAGGACAGGAAGGAGTTTCAGGCTTGATGTCTTCATTCATACTTGTTGCCCTTTATGCACGCTGCACCATAATTCTCTGCAAATGTTGCCCTGCAGCTTTGATCTTGATCACACTGGTAGTGACAGCAGACTTTTTTAACAGTCAATTCACAAGAACAAAACACTTGTGAAAGTGTCTGTGATAGCAGGCATGTGGCCTTTCTCATGTAAAACATGTTGCCAGGCTGTTTCAACACATTAGCCCTGGGCTGTGGAAATGAAGAGCATCCCACTCAAAACTGTTATGTAAGGCCTCATATACAGCCCAGTAAGTATTTGAACAGTTACACTTTTATTTTTTTAATCCTTTAGGCTCTATGCTTTTATTAAACTGCGTGTGGGATGTGACCCAAAATTGTTTGTTCTAGTCCATGAACAAAAGAACTCATACAGCAGAGTTGAGAGTTGCCTTCTAGATTGAGTTGGAGTTGTCTGTCAGTATGAAGAGTAAGGATGTGACCATGCAAGTGAAGAAGATAATAATGAGGCTCAAAGAATAAAAAATCTTATCAGGATATCCAAGGTGGTTGATTTCTCAAAATCAGCAGATGGGCACAAAAAATCAGGTTTGCACAGTAAAAGTAGAAAATGGCAAAAGACCTGGTAGACTGAGGAAAGCAAGTCTTGTGGATGAAAAATCATTGCCTCTAATCAGCCTCTATCACAATGGAAAGACAAAAGTGCGAATACAAAAAGGAACAGCTTATGACACAAAGCATATCACCTCCTCCATCAAACATGGTGGAGTTTCTATTATGGTTTGGACATGTATGGCTGCTAACATTGACATTTCCATCTGCGGCGCCCCAGTAAAATCATACATTTGAGTTTTATCAAGCTCCTAGATTTGGCAGTAGATTAATTTATATTGATAATAATGGGAAAAGAACTGCTTTGTAATTCAAATCCAGAATGTCCAAGCAAAATACAAGCTGAGGCGCAGTGATCAGGGTTTATATACCAGAGTGTGTGCACGTATGTACGTTGCACACATTGTGTACTGCAATGCACACACCGCAGTCCATGTACTGGTGGGTGAAACAAAAGAAAGGAGTGGACTGAGGTATGTAACATGGATTAAATTAAGTTTTTTTTAATAATAATAATGATCTTATTTTGACTCAAACATTAATGACTTCTCTAGATGGATGTAAGAAAATTCTTTAGAGGAGGCTGAGACATGAGAGAAGTTCAGAGAAATGAGGGTGAGAGAGGTAAGACCTGGCTGTAGTTGTAAACAAGGTAAGGTTAGTTTAGTTAGCTAGTATGTAACAAAGGCCAGATGTTGAATGTGAAGTAAGAGCTCTGTACATCCTAAAATGCTATTTATAGCATTTTATGTACTGGCCTATGAAATAAAATGAAAGCCAAGTATGTTCCATGATACACATGTAGTGGTTTATGTTAACTTTGGACTATTCATTCTGCATTTAATGAATAGCCCATAACATAATATTTGATGGTCTTATCACACAGTCCAAACGATGTTTGCTTTATGCACATTTGACAAACAAGCCTGAAGCAGGAAGGTAAAGTGTGGAGGAAGCTGTCTGTGTTTGTGGATACAGCTGTGTGACCAGCAATCATCCATTGTATAATATGATTTCAGAGTAATTGGAGCTTCAATATGTTATCTGGCTTTATAGGTTACAAAAAATGATTAGATTGTGTCTTTTTAGGACTCAGAGATGTACTGGAAGTCAAAGGTGTACAGGTGACCACCCATTCAGACACATCTCTACAGCCGCACAAACTGCGGTTTGTCTCATGTCTTCCAGAACACCGAGACCATCTTCTGACTCAGGCTAAGGTTAAAGAGGTGCTGTAGAATCCCACACAGCACAGTCTGTCAGGACTCCAGGACTGGGCTCTGCAGCCTTGTTACGGTTCAGTCTCTCCAGCTACCTCATCACCTGGCAGCTGGAAGCAGAAGCCCTTTTTATACAGAGATCATTGCAAACTGACATTGTGTTTCACTTTTTCAAGGCGACTTTTTTTGTACACTGAACTAAAAAAAAAATACATTACATTATTCATCAGGAAATGTGTAAACATTTGGTCATAGCAACTGAGCAGCTTTTCCAGGGCAGAGAGGGTGAATCACCTGAACTCAATCTGACTAAGCTGTACTTCAGGTACAGAATTTAGACTAAAGGCAGAGAGAGGATGGGCAGCAGTGTGATAGAAAGAGAAGTAGGTGGTCAAGGCAATGTTCTCAATGTTTCTTCTTAGTAGACGTTTGAATGCAGAGGTAAATCTCTAAATGCTTAAAAAAGTACCCAGAGAAAAGTGACTGAGGTCTAGGACTGATGAAATGTAAAATGTGGCTATGAATGAGTGTGACTCACCAAATTATACACTGATCAGCCACATTAAAACCACTGCCACGTGAACTGAATAACACTGATTATCTTGTTACAATGGCGCCTGTCAAGGTACATGATATTATAGGCAGCAAGTGAACAGTCAGTTCTTGAATTTGATGCATTGGAAGCTGAAAAAAAGAACAAGTGTAAAGATGTGAGGGACCTTGACAAGGGCCAGACTGTGATTCCAGATGTGTTCAATCTTATAACATTAATTAGGCTGCTACAAAGCTCTCTTCTCAACCTACAGATGTTTTTTTTTTAATAATTGTAGTAATTTTCACAAGTTGAACAGTAAACATAAACCACATTCCTCAGAGCTCAGTCTGATAGCGCATCTGTGGGGTGTGCAGGAAAAACAAGTTTGATCCATTCACCTTCCACCTCACAACTTGTAGAACTTAAAGACTCTGCTGCTTACATGTGGGTGGCAGATACCAGAAGACACCTTCAGAGGTCTTGTGGAGTCCATGCCTCAGAGGGTCAGAGCTGTGTGGGCAGTACAAGGGGGATCTGCATAGTATAATATAAGGCAGGTGGTTTTAATGGTGTGGCTGATTGGTGTATTTTGAACCCGTAGTACTGTAAGTTTTCTCAGACTTTCTTTAAGGAGAGAAAATGAGTGACTATAAGCAAGTGAGAGAGTGAAAATGAAACGGCAAGAAAGACTCTCTGTTGTAATTCTGTTTTCCATTCTGTTTTTGACAGAGGCTCGACATATAGACAACAAAATGATAGGTTAAAGAACGTTTCTCCAATGATTTATGCAGACACCAGCTGGGATAATTTAGCAGTTATAATAATGGGTATTTTATTTCTGGTTCTGTATCTCCATAGTACCTCAGTAAAGGCCAGATTTGGTTGGATGTAGAAACCTCATGTATTTATGACTATTTTTTTTTAAATACTCTTTTTGACTCTTCAATTCTACAGAAATACAAGTCAGTATGTGAAATGTGGATAGCATGTTCATGTCAGCTAAATACACCAGTAGTTGTCAACTTTAATAAATGCAGTCAGCTTTCATCTAACGCTCCAGACACTTCCAAGCTATTTTAACAAGCAGCAAGTCTTAACACCACTGTTGTCTTCCTTTGTTACTTGTGCATAATGCCACACTTGAGATTAGTTTAAATCGGCTGGCATTCTCTTATTGCGCTCAATTATCCTGAAACCTGTGATCTCAGAGTTCAACACATATAGAACACTTAACAGTCAAGCTGCCTCAGCTGATCAGTGCTTATTCAACTAAACACATATTATTATTTTCAGTATCCTGTATTGGATATGGGTGTGTCACACTAACATCAACTGATTAAGGTTTGAAAGATGACCTTCTGAATCAAATTGAGCCTTATATTAGGAGTAAAGGTAAAAGTCAACAATTACAGGTAACTCAATAGGCATGTTAATTAACTGTGGCAAATTGACACCATTAAGGATGCCAGATTTGCTGTTAGTAGTTCCTGTTTGCAACTTACTTGTGAATGTAATGTGAATGTAAGACAATGGATTACTTGATACAGAAAACATCTCAGGTTGTCAGGCAAGTTATAAGGTACCTTTTTGTATTTCCTTGCAATGGACATGGTAGATAATATTCTTCAAAAGTGTAAATTGCACTAAATCTAATATATATGTGGTTTTGTGTGTGTGTGTGTGTGTGTGTGTGTGTGTGTGTGTGTGTGTGTGTGTGTGTGTGTGTGTGTGTTCAGATTTGAGTTTTTTTTTCTGGAGCATTTTATTGCCTTTATTTATTTGGTAAAGTGGGTCACAGAGAGGTGTTCAGGAACTGGGGGAGATTTAGGAGGAGACCGGCAGCAACTGCCTGGTTATATAATGCACCGTGTCATAACTATTTGGCTATTGGGGTGCCCAGATTTGACTGAGTTAAGACACCCAGAAGGAGTACAAATTTGGATGTAAATTGTGGTGAGTACCTTCTTATTTTTGTGAAATGTTGTTTTTATATCACCGGCATGAACGTTCCCTTTCACATGACAGTATCTTTGCCTCTCAACTCTCCCTCTGTGCCCCGTCTTCAGTGCTCACCTGGCAGTTTTAAAACCTCTGCTGTAGATGCATGTTGTTATGTGTACACTGTATTAGGTAAGTGGTCATAATGTTATGGCTGATCAGAGTATTTCCCTATGCTCAGTGGAGTGGGCTCTACTGACTCATGTATTGTGTTTGATATCATGGGTGAAAACCAGCGAGAGAGAAATGTTTTCTGAGATGCAAGAGATGACAAAGTAGGGCATGGTGTGCGCTGATTAGGAAGGACTAACAGGATGTCTAATCGGTACAAAGTGGCTACAAATGCACAAAAACAATCTTAAGGAGTATTTAAATGGCAGAAAAGATGTTCTCGAGGAAAGACAGGGTGATCCATTGGTTAAGCATTTTGATTTTGCTTCCTAATTAAAAGTGGATACTTTATAGCTTTGCTAGCATGGAGGATGTCCTCAGGTCCCTATAATGTTAACTCTGGAAATTCTCACATTGACCATACCATTCAATAATAATGATACTATACGCTCGATCCACCATCTCCCACTCAGCCATTCAGACTCATTTTTTTCCCTTCCCAGATGATCACTTAGCACCTATTAACACAAAGTCCTCATCTGAAATGACCACTCAATTATCATTTCCACTCTCTTTCTACTTAAGCTTAGCAAGGTTAAGTAGCACCCTGAACCTGTGACAAACCTTGAATGGGCCATTGGCAGATATTGGTGGTAATTACAGCAGCAATATATTCAACCAGGCCTAAAGGGGCTCTTTATTCTTAACTCCATACATCAACTGTTATTTTCATTCACTTATCACTATGATAGTGTAGGATCACCTACCTCAATCTGCTGCTCATGTCACCCCAGTGTGAAACAGCAGCCAGTCACCCCTGCATCACCAGCACTGCCACACATGCATAAAGCATATTCAAACCATTATTACTGTAGTTGTGCCTCAGCAGGGGTGATATATACAGTAGCCATTCATAACTATCACATAAAATGTACATTATAAAAAAACTGAGATCAATAGATTTAGAAAATGGTAATGGTGTTTGAGTAATTGAGATCAGACCATGTATAATGGAGAAATGCTGAATGATTTTCTTGGCAGGTTGCTGGTACAAGCTAGGTGCACTATTCTCAAAGGCTTGGCTAATACTGACATTTACCATTTTTAGGCACATTAGCAGTGCTGGTTTTTGCAGTATTGGTTGAAATTTTGTGAAGACATTCATGGTTAGCAGAAAATAAAGCTTCATTACTTTGGTGGCCCTCCTGCTTTTCCTATAGATGTCACAATGAGGTTGACATTTTTTTTGTGAAAAGTCTCGACAGCTATAAAATGGATTGGTACAGAATGTCATATGCTTGTTTGAAGCTCCTAGTTGTTGCATTCTAAATGATTTTACTGATCCCTTGACCTTTTCCTCTAGTGCCACAATTAGGTGTTTTGAAAGAGATGTCTCAACTAATGAATGGATAGATGAAAGAACTGGCACTAACATTCATGGTTTCCTTAAGATGAATTGTAGTAACTTTGGTAATCTCCAGATTTTTAATAATATTTCCATCCGTTTCAGTGTACTTTGTGTTCTGTGCTATTTGGCAACAAGATAATGAACATGTTAAACATTACCTGCTAAACCTCAGCATGTTGTGACATTAGCATGTGGCTATGCATCCACAAGCCTTTTTATTTTGAATGTCCATTTTTTTTTGTTTTATGCTGCTTTTCTTCACCACCCCTACTGCAACAGCAAATGCATGAAAAATAAAATTAAATTAAATGAAAACAGCTCTCTTAACTCTAACTCTGATCAGTCTTATAACTGTGCTCCAGATATGTTCTTAAATCCCACCTGTATTATCAACCTTGACAAAGGCAAGTTTATTTATATAGCACATTTTCATATGCAGCAACAATTCAAAGTGTTTAACACAACACACAGTAAGATAAAACATTAAAATGCTTACAGTATTTAAATAAAATGTTGGAATTCAAATTAGACACTACTACTCTACTTTTGGCTGTTCCCGTTAGGGGTCGCCACAGCCAATCCGATTCACATGAGTAAATTTGGCACATTGTGTTAATGCCAGATGCCCTTCCTGACACAACCCTCCCTATTTATCCAGGCTTGGGACCAGCACAGAAGTCACTGGCGTGAAACCCCTGTGGTTAGATACACAATCACTCCTGGGGGCAATTTAGTGTCTCCAGTCAACCTAAGCTGCACGTCTTTGGACTGTGGGAGGAAGCCAGAGTGGAATGCAAATTAGACATTTAATATTACTTAAAAGCAATAATTACACGACAGTACAAGTAGCAACATGCATGAGTAGAAACCTAGTACTTTTAGGATAGCTGTGGCAGACTGTGGATTCTTACTGTTCCCATTATACTTTGTACCTCGTTACTTTCCTCTGAGTAAATTACACCAGAGGCGGGCATGCTTTTTTCCAGATAACGTGACACATCAATGTTTAGACAGTCAGCTATACAGCATAATGAAGTCAGTTGGTCATTGAGTTATGGATAAAAGTAAAAGTAAAATAGAAGCACATAAAGTGCAATATTGGGTTTAATTAAGAAACATTAATTAAAAGCAATGGAAAAAATAACAGTCCTTGGCTCAGTTTTAGCAGTGATTACAGTTGGGGCAGATCTAAATTCTAATGGGAGCTAGTTCCAGCTGCGGGAAGCATAATGGCTAAAAGCACTTTCACCTTGTTTAGTTCGAACTCTGGGCGCCAGCAGCTGACCAGTCCCTACAAAATTGAGACACCTACCAGGCTTCTACTCACCAGACATATCTCTGATATCATATCATGAATGAACTTTTCTAAATCCTGCTTAGACAGAAAGATTCTCATGTTTTCAAGATGCCAGAATGATGATTTTGTTACAGCTTTGATGGGGCCATTAAAATTTAGACCCTCATCCATGATTACACCAAGATTTCTGACACGTGTTAGTTTTTAGTGTCTTGAATGTATGGTAATCATCGACCACCAGCCCTCTTTTTTTATTTCCAAAAATAACACAGCAGGGATGCCCTTCTCAGGGTCATATATATTCATGTCAAGCTGCACTACAAGCTTTAGATCAGAGGCCAAACGAAATAAAGAGCCAACACTGACCTTGATCTAAAAGTACCTGCCTCCAGCTTGTATCTGTAATGAGTTTTGATTAACAGTCTACAACATATTTTTTTCATTCTCAAGGTCTTTTCTTCCATGAAACAAAATGTAGACACAAGGTCCCTCTCTGCTATTTAATTTCATCACATTTAGGGTGGGTAGCAGGGTTATTTATCTTGGCACCTGGTTAACAATCAGTGACTATGGATCCTCTCAAACTATATTTTCTGGGGACTTTATTGACTTTCATTCTGACAAGTGTGCAAAACATTACTACAGTACATTTTGTGAAATGAAGGAAGTTGTTTAAAAAGGATTAACAGTATTGGTCATGGTTTAGACTTATGCTTCCTGTCTTTTTGTTGCTTTTCCCCGTCTCTCCCTGCCTGTCATGTCCCCAGCCAGCGTAATCAGCCATCATTACATCCACCTGCTGCTCATTATCTCCCAGCTCAGTCTCTCATACAGTATATGCGCCCCCTTCCTGTTCGTGACCCACTGGTTTGTTTTGACATTCATGCTCCCGAAGCTCCATCTTGTCGACTCTCCTGTGTACTCATGCACCTCCGCTCCTGCTGCCAAGCCAGCATCCTCCTCACCTCTCCGGTCAGGACCTGCTCTGCCACTGCTTCACCTCTCCTGCACCCAGTACCTGTCCTCTCTGTTCAATAAACTGTTTTTGTGTTCCACTCCTGGTGTGTGTATGAGTACACTGGGACCAGCAGTACCTCGACATGACAGAACGAACCAGCCAGATATGGGCCCAGCCAACACAAATCGGGAGTTGGAGGGACTCTCAAGGCAAAGGCAGCTCCTGCAGCAGGTGTGCCAGCAGCATCAGTGGATCACCTCCCTAGCCAAATCCAATAATCTGATGGAGTAAGGGGTCCAGCTATTGGAGAAATATTCACACCTGAGGAGTCTGCTAGATTACAGGCACCTAGGGGAGGAGCTTCATGGTAATCTTCAAAAGCTGAGAGAACCCCTCTGCCATGCTCTACTCCATCCCCAGGTGACCCCCAGACCCACAGCTGTGAGGCTCCAGCTCCCCCAGGTTCCTCCGACAGTTCTGCCGTCATTCTGCTTGGGGTAGTGTTTGTGTCCCTGGCACTGGATGTGTTTCACCACACTCCATTCCCAGACTCCGAGCTCTCACTTAAGTGGGGGACACATCTCATTCTTCATCCCGATGGGTTAGAAAGACAGGGAACAGGGAGGAGAAGCTGTCCCCCAGCCTCAGCCGTCTCTGCCTGATCCCCAACCCCATGTCTCAGCCTGTTCCACAGCTGCAGCCTTCTCAGCCATCTCAGTGTGTTCTCCTGCCTCCATCTGCCACACACCCACAGTCCCAGCCTCCCTCAGCCATGCACCTGCCTCCGCCAGTGCCCGAGCCTCAGCTGTCTCCAGCAGTGCCCAAGATGCAGGAGCCCCTGAGAGCCGCACCCTGTCTCCCGGGATGGCAGCCATTGGCACAGACGGTGACCAGCCCCATCAGTTCCTGTTTTCCAAGTGTCAGATGATGCCATCCCTGTGGGCACAGTTCCTCTCCGGTGCACTGATTGTCCCCACCATGAGTTCAGCTCTCCACCTGTATGTCGACAAAGAGGCCAGCACTGGGGTTCCCGAGCCTGTTCCTGAGCGGGTCGGCTGGATCGCCGATGCCGCCTCTGTTCCCATCCCTCAGCCGGGCAGTGCAGATATTCCCTCTGAGTCTGGAACCACCAGGTGTGCTGACCACAGTGTCCCCGCGGAGATACCCAATCCTCAGTGTGTCAACGAGAACGTACCAGCAGAGGTCTCTGCCCCTGTTCCTGAGCGGGCTGGTTGGACCACTAATTGGGGCCCCAATCTTGTTCTTGAGCGGTTCGACGGCGACATCAAACCTGCATTGGTCCCACTTCCTGAGTGGGATGAATAGGTCGATGATGCCACCCTGCATCCAGCTCCTGAGTGGGTCGACGACACCACCCTGCTTCTGCTTCCTGAGGGGAGCAATGACAATGATGACAACCACCCCATCAGTCCTGCCAGTCAACCCCTCATCTGTCCTGCAACTCAGCTCCCAGCTGGATCTGCTACTCAGCTCACTACCGGTCCTGCCCTTCAGCTTGCCGCCAGCTCCGCCTTTGCTACTCAACCTGTCAGCAGTCCAGCCTCACCAGTTCAGACCCGCTGCGAGCCAGTCTCGCCTCTGGTCTGCCCACTGGAGTGGTCGCTCATTGTGGCCACAGCCTGAGACTCCAGCCGCCCTGTCTGGTTGGAATTCTCATGGGTCACCCCCTCAATGGTGGCGACGATGGAAAAAAACAGACTGAAGATCCTCAAACAAATCATTCTTATGTAAGTGGTCACGTAGCTGCTTTGCAGCAGCTTTTTCAGAGATTTTAGAAATGAATTGACCCCATCCTGACCGATGGGGTCAAAGAGACATTTTGGTGATTTAGATGAAACAGTTGTTGAGGTAATCTAAGAGAGATCCATGGGAGAGAAGCAGTTTAAATATAAATGAAGTCTTACACTTGTTTCTAAAGCTGTTGTACTTGATGATATATCTGTGAGAATTCCTAGGTAAGATCATCTATAAATGTTTTTCCAGGATGGTGAGCCATTTCTTCATCTTGCTCACTCACAGAATAAATCAGTCTTCAATATGTTTTTTAAAGTTTTTTTTTTAATTCTCTGAAACAGTTATTGTGTTAGCTTGTGCAAAACACCCTCATATAGAAAGGGTAGATGTTTATATCATGAAGCATTGCCATCCTGATTAGCAGGAGCACTCAAGAGGAACAGTCTTCTTTATTGCATGCAAAGGTGCTCAGTTAATGTGTTGGAAATGTTGCACTTAACATCTTCTTCTCCATTTTTCCAGGTCAATATAAATGCATAAGGACGCAGCTTATGAAGTCTTTTTTTTGACAACTTCTTACTTATCTCTTTTTACCACTGATATATTTCAGGGTCACTAGCACACTGCACTCTCATTTTCTCTATTGTCCTATGCACAGAAAGGTGTTACATTGGAAAAAGCTGGAGGTTGTGAATGTAGGTGTAACTACACAAGGTACTGTATCTCAATAAAACAAGGTCATGACTCAGAGTTTGTATTCCCCTCTGTCAGGTCTGCTCGGCGCGACCTGCCTCTCTTTCTTTTTTTCATCTCCTGCTCTCCCTTTTTGCGGGATCAACGCCTCAGCTGTGCGCATTGGGTAATTAGTGACTCGTGGGTCGGTGCGCACACCTGAGGCGTATTCCGGTGATTTGTTGGCTTCCTTATTTATACCTCTGGCAGACGCCCCGTCGTGGCCGGAGCATTGCGACATGTAACGGACAATACTTACCCTGTGTAAGTTACAAATGTTGTGTTTGACCCGCATATTTTTAGACGTGTGTAAGATGCTACGCTGACAGTATCTGTGCGTTTTGGCTTGACCTTATCACGCTAATTATGCGGTTAGCAACACAGAAATACGTGCTTTGTCTTCCACGCTGACAGTCTCTGTGCTGTGGATTACATTGTTTACGTTGGTTCTTTTTGTTCACCTGTCCGTTCTCATCCTCCTGCTATCCTAGTTCCTGTCGTTAGTTTGTGTGTTTACCATCCTGGTCTCCTTAGTCATCACTGCCCTTCCCTGGTTGTATGTATTATGGACCCTGTTATGTTGTCACTTTGTTATTTTTATTCCATTAAACCACCTTTTTTGTACTAGCACCTGGGTCAGCCATCTTGAGTCCAACCCCAGTTCTCCCTCACTTTCCTCGTGAGGGGGACTAAACCATAACACCCTCACGTATTGTGTCATGTTTTTGTAGAGTTAAAATAGCTTTTCTTTCTTTTTACCTGTAGGTATTCAGATTGTTTGCCTTGTGGGCAAACACTGTGGTGACTCAGAGGACTTGTTAACACCAAATTTAAAGACTGCTTTGCAAGTTAAAACACATGTATGATTTAATTCCAAATTACCAGAACCTCACCAATTTGGATAAATTTCAATTTAAGCTCAGGAGGCAAACCTTTATTTAAGGATAACTGGGAGAAGAAAGGAAACAGGGTCCTGGGTGACCTCAATGGGAAAAACACTCTAATCACCTTTGAAGACTGTCTAGCAGGGTTTGGCATGATAAGTGCACACTGTTCATGTATTTCAGACTCAGATCTACCTTAAAACTCTTAAAGTTGAGTGGGGTGATAAACTCCTTGACCACACACTGATCATATGGACTTGGCTAGCTAAAAATATAGTCTGCCATTTACCCCTCTATTAGTGGGGTCCGGGAGTGGGAAAGGACCATATCAGGCCTCACCTGGAAGATAGACTGGGGAAAAGCTTGGTCCATTTGTATATTATCCTCACATAACCCCAACCACCAATTTATTCATTTCAAGTTCTGTTGTGGGTCATATGTGACACCCCACCAGAGATACTTGATGGGAGTGAGCCCCCTCCCGAAATGTGTATCTTGTCCTCTGGCCACACTGGGCACCTTGGTACATATGATCTGGGATGGTCCAAAGGTACAATGCTTCTGGCAAGAGACAATGCAAACTATTTCTACCCTGACAAAAATGAACTTCCCAATGGACCCTGCACTTCACTTCCTTTACAGTATGACTCCTCCAAAATTTTACTCACTAAAGTGACTCTTAAGATATGGCTAGCAGGATTGTCAGCAGCCAGAAAAATGTATAGCTCAATCCTGCATTTTTTCACACACTTTGATGGCACATTCATGGCATATCACATTATTAGTAATCCTATATCAGGAACTTTCGACCACTACGATAAACGTATATTCTCCTGAAAGAGTTGAGTTCTGGATGAAAGCTATAAGCTTAGTAAAAGACTTATCAGTGTAGGCTCCTCAAATCTTTTGACTGAGCTCTTTCATTTTCATTTTTCTAACATGGTATCCAATGCACACGACAGGGTGGGAAACGGGTGTATGCATGTTCTCTGTTCAGAAACTTAGTTACAAAAAAAGGACCGCTTTGCTAAAATTCCACCAGCATGTTAAATTTGTTATAAGTTGAGAAAATACATTGGACCTTGTTTATATTCAAGTTATCACTGCACAATAAAATATTCAAATACATTGTTATACAATGCTGTACAATGAAAAATAGATAGTTGGTGAGGATGGGAGCATCTCTTGAATGCAGTGCATCTGTCTGTGTGTTTTAATGCACTGTATAATGCCATTCAGTGTCCCCAGGGAAAAATGAATACAAGCAGAGAACAACCCATGAAATCAACAGGGAATACAACCAAGATGATTTATGTACACAGTGTAAACATGAGGATTTATATTAATAAGATATATATCAGCCTGACCTTTGCATATCTTACCATATACCATATAAATAGATAGAGTGTAGAGATAACCAGCTGCTCAATGTAAACATGCAGAGATATGGGTGTCCATTTGTTTATATTTTCATCACAGACACACATACACTCTACTGAAGGACTAAGCTCTGCTGGTGGACCTGAAGTATTTTATTATGTTGTCCCCACCAAACCGGGTAGCAAAAAGGCACAGCTCCTCAAACCATCAATTTGTTTTCACTGTTGGGCTCATTGTGTCTCTCTGCGGTCGGATGCCTGTGATTTTCCTCCTGATATCTTTGACGAACAGCACAGAGGCTCAGAAAATTCACTCCCTGGACAGAATTACACTGATGCAAATACGTGTGTGTTTGTGTGGTCACAGGAATACATTATGTGCATATTTATGGACTAAGGATTTTCAATAGTAGTGATGTAACAAGAATCATTAACAGAAAAACTGGGGTTGCTGGATTCTCGCGGCACATCATTGAAAAGACTTCTCCGCCTGCTGGCCATTTTGTTCTGTCAGCTCTCACGTTAGTGTGCACACTTTAATCACCCATTTGCCTCTTTTGTGATTTATGTACTGAACCATTATACTGTATATTGTTATCCACAATCTTGGTCCCAGCAGCCCCCTCATAATCATTTAAAAAACAAAAGTCTGTCCTGACAGCTTGTGAAAGTTGTTCATTAATGAGTATAGTTGTGATGGGCTTATGATGTGATTAAAATTCTAGTCTGCGCTTGTAAGTACGAAGATCAGGTAACAGAATTAGTGCCATTTAGCACGATTTACAGTAATGTTCACCTAAAGGCAATTTGCATTACAATTAAAGGAATTTTCATGGAGATTAACGGCAGCCAGGGATGGATTTGCTGTAAAGTCACAGTGGTGGTAAATTAGAACACAAAAAGGTCTTTGCGTTGCACCTTTAGATTATTAGCTGTGACAGAAATAAATTAAGAGAAAAGATCTCAGCTTCCTCATTTCTGAAAAGCCATTTTTGGTGCAAAAAGGTTTTGTTCACCTGACCTCCTTTTAGAACAGAAATAACTCAGATGCCTCATTTCTTTATTGAGCTGAGAATAATATAAGTCTAATTGTGGCCAGCAGTATCACTAACAGCTGTTGCAGTCTAGCTTTTCCTCTCTTTCATTATTGACTGTAGATACAGTACAAAGTCATAAAATAACTCTCTTTCCAGTTCCTCCATCACTTTGGTTTCTCAGAAATGGACAAAAAGGAATGTTTGTTCACACTGATGTGGATATATCTCAAAATGTTACTTACATATTGGCAAGATTCCAACTACACCAGCTGTAATAGCTTAGAGCAATTTACTGCAAGCCAGACAGTCCACATACTTGGTTGATGGGGTGGACTGAAGCGTTAAGGGAACCATTAACAATTAAGAGCATGTTTAAATATGTCAAACATTTAAGATGCATGTTTGTATGATGTATGGCAATATGGTTCAGGTTTGGTTAAGTTTCAGCACAGAAGTGACATAGTTAAGTTGAGGAAAAGATCATGATTTGGGTTAAAAGAAGTATTTTGGTAAGGTTAGTGAATCTTTGTTGCCTACAATAATAAGCACTTAAGACTGGGGTCATGTTTATGTTTTTTTTTAATGTGATTTTTAGTGGGAAATAGAAAACAAAGAGTCATCTCCTGTGATAAAGTCAGACATTTTGTCGAACCCTGCATTCAGCTCGACCTATTCCCTATGCAGACAACATTCCCTGCCTTTCTCCTTAATTCCTATAATCACTAGAAGGCACTGTCATTTTAACATGAATATATAGAAAGTATTGGACAGTTCTGCTAAACCCCAGATTAAGCCCAGTGGGAACGATCTGCATTGCAATTATCTTATGGTTAAAGGTCGGACAAAGGTAATAATTATGGCTACTAAATAAGGTATGGTTAATCAATAAGGCTGCTCCTGTTCTACATATATTAGTATTGTCACCAATCTACATACAGAGACTAGAACAGGAAATGAACTGCCTCTGCTCACAGTTAATGTCCATCAGTGTCAGTCCTGGATTAACTTCTTCGTCTGTGCCTTAGATCTCTGTTGCTGTTAAAAAATGATTAAGAACACATCCATGAAACACACCGCTGCACTGGGTGACATATTTTGTCATTAGAAAACAACAGACCTGAGCGTGGCTAGTGGAAAGTAAACAAAGCTGAGAACTTGCACAAACTCTTGTGCATGCACAGTTGACTCTTATTCATACTAACTTCAGGAAATTATGGTTGTACAGAGACTTTGGTGCAACATAGTCGAGCCTGGTGTTTTGTTACAAAAACATACAGGTGTGACATCCAGTGCAGCTCTGTGTTTCCCTAATGTGTTTTTAATTGGTTTTGAATAACAATGAAGATCTATTGCACAGATAAACAAGCTAATCCAGGACAGACAGCTGCCAGACATTAACCATAAGTAGAGGCAATTTATTGTCAGGTTTAGTCTCTGCATGGAGATTGCTGAAAATACTATTAATATAGAAAATGACTGGGCTTATCCTATAAGGTTAGGCACTTGATTCCAGGAGAAGATTATGGTTACACTTAATAAAAACAGAAATATTAACATTAGGTCTTTAAGGGGGCTCCTTCTGCGTGAAAGTCAGACATACTACAATACCTCTTAATCTTTTCACCTTGCTACTTTGGTTCAAACTACTTTCTCTGTTGGCGCAGAATGTTGGCTAAGGACCTACATTATGAGGAGTAAAACTGTCCCAGCTCTCACGTTAGTGTGCAAGTTTTAATCACCCCTTTGCCTGTTTTGAATTTTGAATCTTTTGTGATTTAGGTACTGAACAGCTGTATATTGTTATCAGCAGCCCCATCATAATCATTTGAAAAAACTAAAATCTGTCCTTACAGTTTGTAGAGAGACATGTTGTGAAAGTTCCCACACAAATCGATAATCTTGTTGATAGTACTGCAGCCTTCCTGCGTAATACACTTGATACCATTGCCCCTCTGAAAAAGAAGGTAGTGAAACAGAGGAGGCTAGCCCCGTGGTACAGCTCGCAGCTCCGCTCCCTAAAGCAGGCATCACGAAAAATGGAAAGGAGGTGGCGCTCCACTAAGTCAGAAGAGTATTTCATAGCCTGGAAAGATAGTTTAATAACATATAAGAAAGCCCTTCATAGTGCCAGAACCGCATTTTATTCATCACTGATTGAGGAAAATAAGAACAACCCCAGGTTTCTTTTCAGCACTGTAGCCAGGCTGACAAAGAGCCACAGTGCTGTTGAGCTTAACATTCCCTTAGATCTCAGCAGCAATGACTTCATGAGCTTCTTTACAAATAAAATCACAACTATTAGAGAAAAAATTGGTCGGACCACTCCCACAGCTCTCACAGATGTGCCATCTACTACAATGGCTTTAGAAACATCTGGAAGACCTCATTTATACTTGGACTACTTCTCCCCTATA
>NW_018127939.1:742593-744387 GCF_001952655.1 Monopterus albus
ATGATTTAAAATCTGGCTGTTCAGACCAGGTCATAACTCCAGTTGTCTGCGCATGCACCTCTGCCACTAGCTTGCCACTATTACACATTACTAACTTTGTGTCTCCTCTCTCCTGTAGTGTGTCCTCTCTCTCTCCCTGTACCTTTCTGCAGGTTGCCCTGGCCCTGGAGCTCTACATCTCTGACGAGCAGTCACCAGCCACATTGACCTGATCAGTGTTTGATTGTTGTGTCTTGTTGCTTTTCTTCTTTTGTCTCTCCTCTATCCACTCACCCCAACCGGTCGAGGCAGAAGGCCGCCCACCAAGAGCCGGGGTCTGTCGGAGGTTTCTTCCTTTAAAGGGAGTTTTTCCTCCCCACTGTCGCCAAGTGGTTGCTCAAGGGGGATTTGTTGGGTTTTCCCTATGTAATAATATTGATAACAGTAAGGTCTAGACCTTACTTTGTAAAGTGTCCTGAGATGACTTTTGTTGTGATTTGGTGCTATACAAATAAAATTTGATTTGATTTGATTTTGAAAGTTGTAAAGTTTTGTGTGAGAGAGTTATGAGTAGTAAAACTGCCCAATAACCTTTGTAAATTAATTCACTATATCACACATCACAATTATTTTCTTTGGCTTATATTACTAATAATTCCATGTAGGCAGCTATTTTGTGTTGCCAAAATATGTTAAAATATGCTTTGTAATAATTATGACCAGCACAAAGGAGGAAGTCAGGTGACATAGCATAAAGAGTGACAGACTCATGGTAGGGAGAAAATTGGGGTGGATAGAAAGGTCAACATAACATCGGACTGTTACAAGGAGCATTGTTGTTTCCCATTTAAGAACAATAGTCACTGCTGTTTCTTGACTGTTCGACAACCTCAACCAAGTGTTTACTGTAACCATGATGATGGTGAGATAAAAAACAAAGTTGTTTTCATGCCTACATCTACCCAAACAATGACCATTACAAAACATTTCAACAGTAACCATGACAACAGAGGTCTGGTCCTGTTTCATGAGACGCTCCTATGGGTCATGCCAGAGCGTAGGGATATGCCCTATATGGTGCTTTAGGTTGGAGGACTTGTTGATCAATGCACCAAATTGTATGAATTCATTGTGTAGTGTGCATGTAAAATCAGATTCTGCAAGCTCACTTAGGAATGACAAGCAGAGGAGACTGGAAAAAGGTAAAAAGATCCGTTTCTTTCTGAAATTATTAGAATAAAAGCATAAAGTCTCACACAAAGAATCATTTTGCAATGGTTTACAGCATTTTTATAATGCTTTGTGTTCTCCATTCACAATACAATAGATCTTAAAGAAATTATCCACAAAGACCTACTCTGATGCTGGCACTTTTTGTTTACTTTTTTCAGAAGCCACTGAGCTCCTTGGTGACTAGGCCAATGTCTCACACACAGTTTGTCCTCTGTCTTGCACTTTACTCCAGTTCAATCAGCTCCTTTTGACTTCATGGACCAGTTTGTTGGATTCCTATGAAGGAAACGAATGCTACCATAGTGGCAGTAATTTAGAAATGAGCCGTGGTACCTCAATCGAAGCAGCTATTTCAAAAACAGCAGCACTGAAAATCACAGCAGTTTGTATCATAATGATACCTATGATTTGTGAATCCTGGTTAATATTCTTCTCCATTAGTAGTCAAGTTCAGTTTAGTCTTTATGTTTTTAGTTTTTGGTTGCCAGTTACTGGGTATTGTAGGCATAATGTATGTTTGTATATTTGTGAATCCACCAAGGAAGAGTTGAAGATTTTGCAAGTGAGAGGGGTTCTGGAGTA
>NW_018127939.1:744680-771512 GCF_001952655.1 Monopterus albus
GAGTGGCAGTGAAAACCAGTAGGAGACAGTGAGCAGACTCTGGTGGAAGAAGCATTGGTATACAGCCAGTAGTCACAGAGCAGGACGTGTTTCTGTCCACCCTATGAACGTAAGGTCACTATCTCTGAGCTCTGTTTTGTTGCTGGTCAGGGGAATATGGGTAGGTTTTAACTGTTTCACCTGCCAGTTGCTGATGTTATTTGTTGGTGCTGGGCAGGCAGCACACAGCACACAACCACTCATTCTGGGTAAAATTCCTTTTAGTGTGTACTGTAGCTTGTAGCATTATGATATACAGTATATTGATTATTAAATTGTTTATAAACCACTGCTTATCATCTTTTTTAATAAACATGACCTACTTGTTAATACCATTGCACCATAGCAACACACCCACACTAACACAGACCCTCATATTGATTAGTCGTGATATAGTCTGATGCTCTAAGGTGTGAGTTTAATAAAACATTGCGCTACCATTTGGAAAATATATTTACTATAATATACTGCAACAATTTTTCAAACCCATTCCTGCATCACCTAGGTGCTAATATCAAACCTCTGCCTGTTAATGGTGGAATGTAATTTGACACAAGGAGCATTGAAGTTGAAGCTGAGGATCTGGGGGACCACTTTAGAGGTTGTGTGTCAGCAAAGTGGTTACCTAAGCTACTTATCCTTTTATGCAGAGTTATTGTCATGTTTTGTTTGGTTCTGTCTGAGAGGCCTTCTTTGCATGCACTTTGCTGTCAGCTCTGTAGGAAGAAGGGAGATAAGTAGAAAAAAGGCACAAAAACAGATACAGTAATTCCTTGATTCTTTAGCAGTGTGGTAAAAGCAATTGCAAACAGCTCAGAGAAGAGATTAAGCATTTCTTCTATGGAACAGACTGTGGAATAAAAACCAGTGAGGCACCAACATCACTGAGGTCATATTGACAGAGCTTTATGAGATGCATTCTCATTTTTAAATGTCTACAAATAAGTAATTAAACATCCTTCACACTCTGTGTTTTCAACAGCTCTTTACTTTATTGAGCCATAATGCACTTCTGCTCACATAAGAGTCTGAGAGCTGTTATTAGTAATGCTAATGATAACAGCGGAAGTATACGCAATGGCATGCTTATTGTTGACATTTTTATCAACACAATAGAGCTTCCAAGAGCCTCACACATCCAATTTTCTTTCCCATTGAACAATGGGATACGATAACTTCGAGTTCTGACAAATTTTCATTGCAGAAAAATAGTATCAAGATAATGACAGAATGTAGCCTATCCCATTTTTCACTGTCTCATATCACTGTCTCATATCACAAATACACTGTAGCCATAATTAATTATATCAACATAATTTAATTACTGAATTACTGGGCTCGGGGCCATTCCAGACTTGTCTCGGGGCCATTCCAGTTGTCTGTCCTTATCTCATAATCCATCCATGTATATCTACATTGAACAGGGCCTGCCTAAAATGTGAACTGTTGTAGTAGCATGTTCTTTTGTCATCACCAAGTGCTGTGGTGTATTAGTTTTCTGTACAGATGACAGGTGGCTCATTCTTGCTCCTCCTCACATCACTGACCCTGCAGCAGAACACATTCAGCTTCGGAGAAGATTTTATTTGTTGACTGGAAATTACATTTTGCTACCTACATAACCTAATTCTCTGTAATACAGTACATACAATACATCATCTAGGAAATATTTGCTTTTTCTAGCTTTTTCAAAAGAACAATTTTCTGTAAAAGTGCTGATGTTTGACCTATTTCAAAATTTTTAACCACTTGAGATGAAAGATTATTTTGACATATCACTGAAAAGTAGGTTGAAAATCTGACAAGAATGATATTCTTGAGCTACAGTGCAATCTAGATATTTGCATTTTGGTGCTACACTGCAGCTTAAATATGCCCACTTAATGAGTGCATTTATTCATCTTTTTTCTTATGTATTCAAACTTTTGTTTGTGCATATGATAGAAACACTGAATTTGTATCTGAGCAATACAGTGGTGATAGTCGTCCTGCTGCTTGGATCTCAAAAATTTGCTCACAGAGATAAAATCAGAAGATATAGCAGGTGTTGAAGCACATTGATGTAGTGCAGTTCGCTGGCAAGAGGAAATGGAGCTACAGAGGGATGCAGACTGAGGCAGCACACACTCTATCGGACAAAGGCGCAGATCATGGAAACATTTTACATTATCTCACTGAGTGCAAATAAAATAGTAAGATGATGCATCTATCCCAGACTCGAGGCAGTTTTGACTTAGGTCGGGATGTTTTTCTGTGCATATTAGTACAGCCGTAGACATTGTACCCCAAAGGCAGTGGTCAGCTATTCATCACTAATGCTACAAGCTGGTCCACACTCCTGTCACCTAAAGGTCCAGATCACCTGCATGTTTAATATTACAGAATTTAATGTATTTAATGTTCAGAATTTTGAGGTCTCAACACCACTGCTGGAATACCTAATGGTTGCGGAACTACTGTACATACAGTATCTGTACATTGGATGGTCCTGACAGCTCACAAAATGTTGCAGGATTTCCAGTCAGCAGCCATTGATACTTTAGGACTGTGAGTTTGTAATAGAAGGTTTTAAATCCATCAGCAGCAGGTGTTTGTGTCTGCTCTTTATTATGGGCAGCTAACTGAAGTCTGTGGACATTTTTAGTCCATCCATAATAGTAACAACAGCAACATAATCTGTTTAGTTGGAGCGATTAACTGTTATTTGTCATTTTATTTTATTTTTTTCAAGTAATTTTTCAGTCCATACAGTGGACACAGACAAAATGTTCAACACAGGCACAGATTGATGGGCAAAACAAAGACTACTCCAATTAGAATGTATTTGACTTTGCAGACAGTGTCACAAGTTTAGCACAGAGGAATAATAAATCTACATCAGCAGGCCTTTTGGTTGGCAACCTGCCTTGATTAGCATTTACCAACACACAAACATTACTAACATTGTTTAACAGGCAGTATGACAGACAGATATTTCCCCCCTGCTGTTAACAGGAACAGCTAATCTTGACACACTGGCTGTGACTGGGGATCAAACGTGCATTCGTCAGAGAGGTGCTGTCTCTAGTGGTTATGGACAGGTTCTGAAATTACAGCACTTTTTTCCTGAATGTTAAAACCTGTTAAAGGTGTTTACACTTGCAGGTTTCTGGCAGGTTAATGCAAAGACACTGCAAGTGAATTAAACACTTTCTCATTCATTCCAATCCAGCTCAGCTGACAGATAAGCCCTGGAGTCAGTTCGAACAATGTTACACATGCATAATTGCATGTGTAATTTTATGGCTTGTTTCAATTGTATGGGTATCTGTGCATGTGTGTGTGTGTGTGTGTGCTTCCTATGCAAATGTTTTTGCGTCTAATGATTAACTATCACAGATGTGTATTGATCTTGCTAGTGGAAGACAGATTGCTGCCTAACAACACAGAAATTAAAAAAAATCAAGAGTGATTCATTCTCACTCTCTTATACTCTCTTCTCCTGTTTTTTTCCTCATGGCTGGAAGTGCTACATTTAATTACTGCTGGATTATCTCTGGCATTTGAGCTCTTTAGCCCATTACCAGCATTACAAACTCCGCTGATAACCACACAAACCTGTTGCTAAACCAAAACAGTCTATTTAAAACTCAGAATGGTATTGGCTTCCTTCATTAGGACATGAGAAAGAAGCAATGTTTAACAGAATGATCTACTCTACCTGGGCCCACCTGAGGCCTCAATGGATAGATATATGAAGGATATTTGGAAGTGATCTAGGAACCACTGGGCTACTCTGTATTGTGGGTAACTAATGTGGAGGCTGGACATCAGTAAAGTTCTTCATGTGTAACTGAGAAAAACGCTTTTTACAGCTATCGCTGATGCACCAGGAGCCCTGGAACTCATGTTGAAACAGGACAAAGCCACCCCTAAACTGATACACACATAATTGTGAAGCAAAAAATATAATGATAAATATGATAACCTCTTTGATTTGTTTAAAATAAAATTTTGCAAATTTTGCTATTCAGGTTACTTAGTTTAACCTGGTGAGAAAGAAAAACAACACAACTGGACTGAGACCACCTGAAAACTTTGGTGAGTGATAAAAAAAATAATTCCATAAGTGTTATACCATAGTTCATTTGAAAGTTCACCAAATCCTGATTAATATTGCTTTTTATGTTCCCCTATTTTTTCATGCAAAAAGTTTTGGCAAAGGTGCCAAAAATCTGCTGCCGCTTTAAGAGGTATCATCACTACACTGCTGTCCTTCTGCACTGTCTGAACTGACAGGAGGGACATACACTTTGTATGTGGCAGATAACGGCATGAGGAGTTTAAATTTTCTGTCTTTAGTGCTATTTGTACAGGCCAGGATGTTCAGCATCATCCTGTGATCCCACATTAGAGAAGCAGCCAGTGTGACAGCTTGTGGTCTGCAGCCTTGCTTCAGCAGTGCAGCTCACAGAACACAATGCAGATGCATTAGACCTTTATGGGCATATAGTCAGCCAGTTGAAGTGAGTCCAGCTGCAACATACAACTATCAGCCATAACATTATGACCACATTAAGATTGTGTACACAGCAGTGCGGCAGTTGGTTGACACTTGTGTCACTCTGAGGCTCACAAGTGCATATTTTGTAAATCTGTTTGCCGCCATAGTTATAAGAGTTCAAATTTGTCTCCATTTAGTAAAACAAAACATGTTAAAGGAGTCATGAAGACATGTTAGAGATATTTTTTAGACAAATTCAAGAGCCTCCACACTTGAGGTGTGAGATCACCACTATTGCCTGTGAATGTTGAGGCCGAGGCACAGTACCTCTTATTTTCATCCCTTTTAACATAGTTTCAAAGTAATTTTAATCTTTTGAAAAGTGCAAATGGAATTTAAAAGTTTAATCTACAGTAGGGCAACCTCATCATCAGTGAGCCTTGAGCGTCCATAACCCATCGATGGTTCACTGTTTGCCCTTCCTTAGACACTGTTGGTAGGTACTAACCACTGCAGACTGGGAGATGCTCTGACCCACTCATCCAGACATCACAGTTTGGACCTTATCAAAGTCACTCAGATCCTTACACTTGCCCATTTTTCCTGCTTCCAACACATCACCTGTGAGAACTGAATGTTCACTTGCTGGCTAATATACCCCACACACTGACAGGTGCCAGTGTAACCAGATAATCAGTGTTATTCACTTCACCTGCCAGTTGTCATAACACTATGGCTACATGTTACATCGTTCATTAGTAGTGTAAAAATAAAACTGCTAATTTTAAGTGAAAATTTCAACAAAAAATTCTTAGATCTGACTGTCAGCTAAGAGATCTCATAGGTAATAATGCAAAACCAACAATGAATCAGCTCCACAGACTAAGATGAAGAAGATGTGGCTTTGCAGCACTTGTCTGGGAAACAACTGCTAATATACCCAAACACTGTAATAGTACCCAATTATGGCTATGTCTGAGCAGAGAAGGAAGAACAAGAGAAAAAGTCTTCAGTGCCCTTAAAGATGGCTGAAGGGCAGCTCAATGAAGAGCAGTGCAGTTGGGAGATACAGGGTCTTCTGGCTAAGTAGTTCAACTGAGCACTAATGAGAATGAATGCTTGGCTTTATAGTCTCTCTCCCTCACGCTTCCATCTGGCCTCCATAGATAGCCCACGCTACATTTATCTTTCGTGCACTGACACCTTTTAACACAATGTTATATAGAAGATAGTTGAATAAAAGGGCAACTGGTGTAGGGAGGGGGCACTGTCATCAAAAACAAACATCGAGGGGTCAGTTCTCACCTCACATGCCCTTTTCTCTCTCGCATTTGTGCACAAAAAAGATAAAAGACATAAGATGAAAGAGGAAAAGAGGCAAGACAGACAAATAATTAAATTTGCATGTTGGATCAGTGTTTTTGTCAAAAGAATCCCAATAAGAGAGGCATCAGTTAAAGCACTAGAGATATAAATATACTGACGCCCACGGCATGCTCTTAACTCTAGTGAAACAAAGGGACTGACCCATAGGCTACTACTGAACTATTAAAAATAGATGCTCTGAATAAGTAAAGTGTTACATCTACTGCAAATAAACCCGCTACAAGAACTTGACACCAAACCTCATCTTATATGTATCCTGTCAAGGTTTGCATGTATTTTAAAAGTATTTATTCTGAAGTTAAGTGTGAACAATAGAATAAATTGTGCAATAAAACCCTTCAGTGTAAGTAGCCTAGTTAAACAGAGACAATCCTGAGAACAACACCTTGGTATTTGCTACTACCATTCAGCTGGTACTGTAAACTATGTGTTCCATATTTCTAAGAAATTAATGGATAGCAGCTGTGCAGGCAGATCACTGTGTCAGGTAATTCTCAGAAGTGAGAAAACACTATGGAGTTATCTAGAGGGCAGAAAAGGCATGACAGTAATAAGCAAGTACATGCAAACAGTGGGAGGAATAAGAAGGAGAGTCATAAACAGAAGATGAGTATGAGAGTCACAAGCAGGTGAGGGTGGGGGGAGATGGAGCAGGTGCTGTCATGACATGATTAGTATTATGCTTTGTCCTGTTCTTTCTCTGCTTCATTATTAAAAATCAGAGTTGTTGCTCACCTGCAAAGAGGCACATGTAAAACACAATCAAATCATTGTGAAGGGTCAAAACAATACAAAATGCTTCTCTGCTTCTGAAGTTGTGAAAACATGTGGAAGGTTGTAATGGAGATCACTTAACAGCCCTTTTCATAGGCCAAATATTGACCTGTCAGAGTGAGAAAAGTGCAACTACTACTACTCTGTTTTATTCAAGTGTTCCTGTAGCCGTCTATTGTTCTGCTGCTTTCAGATCTTAGTGCCTAATGCGTTTGATGCTGTGGATCGTAGCATTCTTATTTACCCCCTAGAAAAATGCTGCTGCATTTAAATTAAGGTACTGTTCCAAATTGGTGTAACGTGGACTTGTGTGACAGGACCTTTTCTGTAAGTTCTACTCATATGTAGAGTGCCCCTAATCTTTTTTTCTTTATATATGCTCCCTCTAGGGGTTTTATTTTTATTTTTAGCAAACATGGCATCTTCTTTCACTGTGATGACACAAAATGTATCTGCCACTGTAAAAAGATTTAAGTAAGAACTAAACCCCTACTGGATTGTCTGGAGGACATTAAGCTTGGATTTCATAAAAATCTTTTATTTAAATGAACTGAAAGCTGAAGTTGTGGTCTTTGGACTCCATTGGTTCTCCTGACAGTTACTGTGCCTCATTAGCACCCTCCTGTAAACCTTATGCAAGCAACCCTTGCCCTAAGGGTCAAAAATGACTCGCCTTCACTAAAGCCCAAAATAAAACAGCTTGGTTAAATTTAAACCCCCAATATATTTTGTGTCATGAAAGAGCCTCTCATTCATCCCAGACTTTGTGAATATCTGGGTATTCATTTTGACACTGTGCAGAAGACTGCATTTAATCAATGGACACCACTTTTTATTACTTTTTATTACAGCCAGTGTTGGGGAAGCCAACTCACACTGGAAAAACTATATATAATTGAAAATATACATGTGATCTGTTAAAACAAAATATAGTACCAAAAAGCCACATGCCACCAAAAACCCATCCTAAATGAAACTATCTGGACCTTTTACAATTACAAAATTGCAAGGAAAGTCTTGCTTATATTCTTTGTCTTCTTCACTAATAGAAAACTGCTACTAAACCGCTACATACGCTCAAATAAAAAAGGAAACAATGAAGACCACGCCACAGCAAGAAAGCAATTACAAAAGTACTAAATGTGTCTCATCTTCTCTAGTTGCAGTAACATTCAGGAGGTTGTAGCACAGCTGGAAATGGCTGAATTGCTCCGAGCTACTGTATATGAGAGGGTAGCGCTTTCACCATGTGTGTCTATGAAAGAATTTACTCTCCTCTAGAGATGAAGCATAATTCACTGGCCAGCAAAAAACTAAACCTTTCATGAAACTAAATTACACTTGAGGCAAAACAACCCGGGCCAGGCAGCTGGCCTCTGGTTAGAAAATTAATACAGCACGATTCTCTCATGAGGATGAAATATCACATTTAGCAGCCCTTGTCAGGACGGCCAATCAATAGTCACTGTGATGTATCAGCACAGTGACACTGAGCCAGTGGCAAATAATATGTAATATATGGATTAACATCTTTGTGCCCCACTAGACCTACAGTCCTGGCATTTATCGCTCTGTCTGAAGAGCCAGAGATAGTGTACAGTATACAGGGACTTTCTGCTGCCCTATTACCACTTTTAATAAAATCAGCTCTGGGATATACAGTATAGATGCTAGAGCAGTCTTCACCTATCCATCTATCTGAACCATACTGTCTCTCTCTTTTCCTCCTCCTCCTCCATCTATGCTGGTGGGAACTGCAGGGTGATGGATGGCATGACCCAGCAGGGATTCAGCAGGCACTATTACCATGGAGCAGGTATGAGCATGGAGCCTCTCAGTCCCTTCTTGGCCTATCGATTTGGGCTGCTGCCGAACCCTAACCTCCTAAAGGAGCCTTCACTCTGAAGATACAGACTCATAATACAAAAGGATAATCACCTTTATTGGCCAGGTATGTTACACACAAGGAATTTGTTTCCGGTACAGAACGGAAGCAGCCATCTGTGAACAGTATATTGGTGCCTTTTGATCTACACACACAAATATATGCAAAAACTCTAACACAGCCTTATTTTCATTGCTGCTGTACTGACGCTCCTCATCTTTCTAAGGTGATTAGAGAGTTAAAAATTCCCAACATCATTTGCGAGCAGTATGGCTCCATTCACTGTTGACAAGCACAACCCTGTAATCCACTAATTGTTTAGGCTGGGAGTGTTAGGGTTGCTCGCACACAAAATGAGCGAGCGAGAAAAGAACGGGCCCAGGTAGCTGGCTTCGGTGCAAACAGTGAGGTTTATTAACAAGTGCTGTACAGTGATATATATATAGTGAGAGAGAGAGACAGGAGGGTTGTTGCAGGAGATGACCGGGTGTCGATCAGTGGGAGCAGAAACACAGTCACTGAGTGGAGGGGTGATGATGGGCCACGCTGCGGACGTTGGAATCACTCCTGGGCTGGTCGAGGTGGAGGTGATGATGGCTGAGGACATAGGAGCATGGAAACAACAGGTTAGAGGAGACTGTGCATTGACCTGTGAGGTGGTGGCTGGTAGAGCCACCTACCAGCCACCTTTCCTCCTCTAGGTCCGTAGAGGAGTAAAGCCAAGATGGTGGGGCAGGATAGAAACTAGAGTAACACACAGAAAAAAAACAATATGGACGAACTTGGCGTAATAAAACAGAATGGAAACACGTACGGGGCCTGAAGACAAAGAAAGAACTGGCAGGGGAGTGACCGGTGAGCAGTGTATAAATAAGGAGGGAGACTAACGAGGTGCAGCTGGTGAGAATCAGTGAAGCAGGGCAGGTGTGTCTAATAGTGCAATCAGTGCAAGGGAGCTGACTAGTGTGAGGAAAGGAAATGAGGAAGGTGCCACTGGGCAAACCTGACAGGGAGGTACAAGACCCAAACTGCATATGGTAAGACACAAAGCTTAGTGAAAGTTTAATCAGAAAGACAACTTCTTATGTTTACTATCTTTTTTTTAGCTTCTACCCTCAGCTGACAGTGTTTCCCCTATCCACTTTAACCAATCTATTTTTGCAGGTGACCTCTTTTAACCAATTATTGTGCTGTCTCTTCTGTTTTTAAAATATGGTGGACACAAATTTAACAATTCTCATTCAAATCTCAGTTATTGTCTTTTCTCTTGTAGTCTAAATGTGATTGCAGGTGGATTTGTCTCCTGCATCTTGTCTTGTGATATTTGTAAGGCAGACTTATAAACAGATGGTAACCAACCACTGATTCCTTTAAGACTAAAAAAATTGTAACTCTGGACTTCTTTTTTTAATGTCACTGAACATTCTGCAGTGTGCCTTTGGAGCCATCTTTGCTTAGCACCCACTTCTGAATCACCAGTTTATTAAATCATCTCTATTTATAGGCAGTTCGTCTAACTGTGGACCTAATATACTTGAGTTACTCTATAACTCTTTCCAGCTTTATGCAAATCAACTCTTCTTGATCCCAAGTCTTCAGAGATTTCCTTTTTGTAATGCACAGTTCTCATCAGTTGCTGCTTGATGTGAATAGCAAACTCAAATGAGTGCTACTTATAAATCAAGGTAGCTCTAACACCGCCAGTCTTTTTTTCATTGATTAGACTCCAGGTTTATGCCAATTTGCTTTTGTTGATGTCATTAGCCTAGTGCTTCACATACCTTTTCCAGCCTGCATTATCAATGCATGTAGCTCTTTTAATAGATACATCTATACATAATCCCATTTACATGGTTTACTTAGCTTTTCTTGCCACTGTTTAATATCCTACCAATAGGGGCATCAGATCAGGAAGGTACTAAAGCACAATGTTGAAAACAATAACACCATTAGCAAAACAAAATTCACTGAAAGAAAAATTTGCTGCTACTATGTTTTATCGGAGCAGGTTCAAACATTATCCTCACAAAACCGAAATCTATAGCCAAAAGAGACCAGATGATGACCTGTGGCACTGGCTTTGATGATTAGGCCTCTCAGTATCAGCAATAATATAGTTGGTGAGTGAAATGTAAAATTAAAATGGACAATTTTAAAAGGCTTGAGGTCTAAACTATAGAATGCGACTTATGTCAGCATTATGTGTATGAGTATGCATATCATTTTTGGCTTGCATGCAGTTTATTCAGTAAGTAAATCACAAGGGTCTTTGTTGTTGTTGGTTTGCATTATTGAACTTTTCTCAGTGAACCAAGACCCAGTTCCTGATTAAAATTAATACTAGTAGATCAAGAAAGTACATAACTAAAAATGTTACCAAAAGGCATTTAAGAAGCATAAACATGTACTTAACAAAGGGCATCAAATACTGATGCCATTTGGTGTCTCACACACATGCTTTGGTATGAACAGTGTTAGCCCATTCATGTCACTATATGACAGGCCGAAGGTACTTTACAAAACATCAATAAATACCTCGGATCTACACACTAAAACTATGTGGTTAGATTTAGGAAAAGATCATGGCTTGCATCAAAGCATTCTGATTAAAAAGCACAATGTCGCACACCAGGTTTGAGCACCTCTCCTCCTGTGTGGGAAAGTACAGTGGTTGTCAGGCATGAGCTGTGACATCAACACAGAGACAAAACCATGCATACTCACACTTGAGGCACACTTGATTCACTATGGTCTTATTCTAAATGATTGGTGGCGCTGCAGAGAAAAACACAATCTACAACAATGGAAAAGCAGTAGAAAAAGTAATCTAGAGGAAATACATCCTGTAGCTAACTAGCTGGCTAGCTAGCCAGCAGATATAGGATCTACAGAACATCTGAATGAGGCTGAAGGATTGTTTGTGTGGTAAGCTAAGTGTGCTGTAGCTAGCTAGCTAGCTAGCTTTCTACCGAGCCAGCATGCCAAGCAATAAAGGTCCATATAGAGTCATACAGATGTCTGCAGAGACAGAACTGCTCATATGCTCTTGCCCCCAGCTTGTCCATTATGTACTTTTCCAGCCTCACACAAAAGTGCAGTGTGTGTGCCAAGTCACAAAATTTGTGTGTGACCACCCGAAACGACACCAGTGTGACCAGACCTGTTGCTCTGTGCATCAAATACCGATGTGAGTGAGTAAAACTGTTCTCTACTGAAATCCCTATGTGCCTCATACAGACACTAAACGTACCCTTTAATGTCTGTATGAGATGCAAAAGGTGCCCGACAAAGCATCAGTATTTGAAACCCTGGAAATGAGAACAGGCTGGCATTTCCCAGTGCAGTGCATGAGAGCCAGTGCATGTGCCTGGCCATTAAAATCTTCTTAACATTGGTTGCTGCCAGAGGCTGAATACACTTTAAAGTAATATGGTATATTTAACTTTCTGTAAGGCACACTATGTATAAAAAGATGCATAAATCATAAAGTATAAATGTTGACTGTGAAGACAAAGCTTTGTATACACTTAATCTGCAGCTTTCGCTCTACTGCACTTTATGACTATGACAAGTTACTGGGCGGAAGTGAGTTTAACAGTATGTTACTTTATTTTTTATTTTGCAATTTAAACATCATAACCCATTGTATATGAAACATCACTTAACAGAGACCCTCTATGGCAGGGATTTTGTTAAAAATACAGAGACCCTCTATGGCAGGGATTTTGCTAAAAATGAACACAAGATATGAAAACTTAAGAGGAACATGCAGATTTCCGCTCTTCTGGCAGGTTCTGCAGCTTCTTTAGATTCTCTTAATCATCAGTGAGTGGGTACAAGCATTTCAAAGAGCCTCTTCAGTTACAATATGATGCTTTTGGGAAACACCTTTTAAAGAAAATTTGTATGATTTTGCATGTTTGCATGCTGTTGGGAACCGTGACCCAGTTCTCTTGTCATCCCTGTTCCTTAAGGTCACAGCCAAATATCCTTGTTGCTGCAGTAGTAAAAGAACAAAGATGGAGATCGGTCCTTAGTGCAGCACAAAGGACATGTGTTTGTGTAGTAGAGCGTTTGTGACAAAAGAACAAGCTAGAGCTCAAGCTCCGAACTATTCTTATCCTAATAACCGTGAAGTATGTAGCTTATTATTAGTTAATATAGACCTTTATATATGTGTGTGCACATGCATGTTTGCGTGTGAGGTGTGTGCATTTTGTGTTTTGGCTTATTTTGCAGGTACATTCTGAAACTGTAGATCTGAAACTGTAGAGTTTCTCTTAAAATGATGTGATTTTAAGTCACAGCCCATCATCTGATCTCATCTAATCATCTTGTTCTGCCGCTAATGATGTATACCAGGAGAACACAAACATATAAACAGTAATATAGACAACAATGAAAGGAAATTACATCTTGGACTATAACACAGAATAGAAACAAGCTGCAGTCTCACATTCTAAAAACAATCTTTTTTTCCTGCTCATGCAAACACTGATGCCTGTACATCAGCGTAACTTGCACTGTGAACAATAAATGTTAACTCTTACCTTATCTAGCAGAAAAACGCTTGTACTTAATGTGACCAATTGTATTCATATTTTAATTTATTACACCAACCATTGTTTCACATAGAAAGACAGAGAGAAGGCTACTGAGAAAATCAAGGACTAATTCATTTAGATCAGACCCCTGACTAAAGTGACAACAATGCGGATATTAAGCAGCAAATTTGATGGAGAAATGAGGGATGATAAGGCGTCAAACCTACCAGCCATCTTCAATTGGATTTTTTTTTGTCTAATCCTTTTGAATAGGAACAATGAATGCAATTATTAGAAGACAAAGCCCTTTCTTCTAGAACCTGAATCCAATCCAACTTTTATTTTATCACATTGAAGTTCCAAACTAAAAAGCCATATAATCAGACCAGTACCGTACCAAATTATTTTGTCATGCATTGACAGATACACAAAATATAAAGTGCACAGTCAGAACTACACATCTGAGAAGTAACATATATAAATGGCATGGATGTTTGCCATGTTGAAGGCTAACTAATAAAAATCAATTCTCTTTTATCAATTAGTGTGACATCAAACACTAATTGCATTATTTATGATTAGACTAGTTTCTTGCACTGTGCCCAATTTTGAATAAGGTACAGTTACACATTTCTAATTTTGCTAATGATTTAAAAAGGTGTCTATTTCATGTGTTCAGTACACATTTAGATGTGTATTGAATGTACAAGTGCAGAAGAACATACACGACTCAGTTTGCAGTAAGTTATGCTGAATATATTATATCAGTTTTCTTTTAACAAAAGTGTGTGTCACTGACAACAACATTCCATGAATCAAAGTATTTATCACTTTAAGCCTGGCACACAGTAGCAGTACTTTCAGTTTCACTTTCACTGTATGCATTTCTTGATACACAACACCAAACTATTTTGCTGTATAACTTAAAGGTTATGATAATGTATCTTATTTCTAGGTTCACTTCTGTTTGACAATGTACAAAACACTAACAAAGTAAAAAGCAGGTTTAAATGGAACTTTATATGTTTGTCTGCTCTTTTCTCTTTTGATTCAATAGACTGTTCACTAAACCTCACCCCCTGATTTAACTACAGTAATTTAACTACAGTAATTATCGTATGAAATGAAGAGTGATTTCTAATACAGTCAGCTGATTTCAAACAGATGTACATAAACAGTGGCATAAACAGCTGAAATGCCAACGGCTACTGGCAGATTTCACCACTGAAGCTAGCTAACTAATTAAGCTAATGTACATTAGTTTAATTAATCAATTAACCTTACACAATGTGTGGGTTCGATAGGTGATTGATGGATCACTCTTATTTAGAAGAGACACATTAAGAGACTGAGAACTTTCTGGAGCGGTTTTGTTGTTCACAACAACTCTTCCTAGCTCACCTGTACTCACCACTCAGAAACAGGATGTACACTGAGGTAAATTCAAGGAAAACTACAAAGGTAGATTTAGCGCATGGTATAAAAACTATTTTAAAACAGCAGATGAGAATATTTCTACTTGTAAGCATTAAATTAACTTATAACCCACAGTAAGTAAGTAGTTAACTATGTAAACACTGTACTGTAAATATATATATTTTATAACTTATCCAAATACATGAATTAGCTAAACATTACACAGTTCCTCTTCTGAACCTTATACTAATGTTAGTTGAGCTCCATCAGTTGGTTGAAGTCTCCAGCTGAGTATTTTATGTTTCCTGTTGGCAGTAAGAGTCTGATCATACTGTCCATTTTTCCTTATTTTATAAGCCTGTAGGTTTAGGATTTATTGTGAAGAGTATGTTCCACTTTGAACATTACAGCTTTTAACTGTACTGCCACATCTAATTACAGTATTTCCCTAATATATTTCACAAGACGTGATGAATGCCAGTTAAAGAAAAAATGTATATTAAAAGCCAAAATATAAAGTAAGCTTCTTATTTGAGTGTTTTCCTTCTACTTCTATAAGTTAGCAGTCCAATGTGTTTCAGTCTAGCCTTCATCAGGGAGCATCTGTGCATATCCATGCAGTGTAATAACCTCACCAATCTTAATCAGTGATATGACAACCACCAACTGATTGTCTTTGCTGTATCAAGGTGCCCACCCCAGTGTCTGTGTTTTGTGTTATTCCTAGTGTGCAGGTGGATTGACAGAGGGGGTGTTACAGTGAGATGGGGGCCCAACAGCTGCTGTGGGATTCCTTACAAAACAAGCAAGAAAAGGGCAACGCTCCCATTGTCTGATTAGAACAGCCACAGGGGAGCACAGCGAGGAGACTTAATTAAAACTCATCTAGATGGAAAACACGGTGGAAAAAAAAAAACATTTTGTATGGGCTGCTGGCAGCTCCGGGGTTATAGAAGAAATGTGTACCTAATCACAGTGTTGGTGGGTTGGGGGCTTAAAGATGAGCTCACTAGCCAATTGACTAATGCAGATTGAAAAATGACCACAATTACCATGTGCTGTGGCTGCCTAGGTTACAGCTGGATGCAAATGCTTCAGAGAACAAAGAACAGACCTCCTTCTATTTCTTACGCTCTTCTGTCATTCCTTACCCCCTCGTCTAACTCGCTTTCAACACGACAGATCAAAGTAAACACACATTATGACATTCTTGTGGCTGCCACATTAGTTAGAACGCACCTCTGCCACAGTGAAGAAGTCTCTTCCCCATGCACCTCATCCATTTTTCCTTTTCATCCCACTCTCTGCCCAGGCATCTAAATGACACCTCACCACCAGAATGGAGCCCATCTTAAACATCCATTAAAAATAATGAGATGGCTATTTTCACCGCCTGTTACGTGAAAACAGCTCATATCACACACGGGGCCCCCTGGCAGAGACTGAGGGAGAGCCGAGTGGAAGGCAACAATTTCTGAGAGTAGATTTACTCAATAACCTCTTGTTGTTCTCGGTCGGACTGTGGAGCAGGTCTCCTGCAGTAAACTTATCCAGAAGACAAAAGACTGCTGGGTATGCTAAACATCTGACACACTGCACTGAAACAACACATCTGACAGTCCAGGAAAAGTGTTTGGCACTGCTGTTTTTGTTTGTTATTTTCCAATTATAGATACTGAATGTGACTGTGTTTGTAATGGCTTCTTTTAGATTCATATTCATAATACAGTGTTTGCATGCATCATGGAAACATATGGCGTTTCTCTTGGCTAGAGAACAAATTGTACTGTGGCATTAATGCAGTAGAATGAGACTATTTTTAATAAGTGAAGCCATATGTCTTAGTCTGTCTGGCTGTCTGCACGCAGAGCATAACATCACTATATTGAAATTATTCACTAATCATCTGCTAGTTCTTGAGAAATAACAGTGTTTTATAAAGGAAATAAAAGACATCACCTATGATTTCTTCAGTGCTCAAATACAAGGAGTGATGTGATTAACATCTGTCTGAGTGTTTGATGTGTTGCCAAGCAGAAAGTGTCATCTCACCAAGTCTATGAATAACTAACTTGATTTTGGTGTATTTTCACCACTGCATGCTGACTTCAGTAACAGTAACCATTTGTGTATTGTTTAACAAATCCTATTAAAAATAAGCCTTTATCTCACAAACAAAATGCAGACCATTGGCAGTTGTTAAGGTTTTCACATAGCAACAAAGCCCCATGTATCAAATGAGTGTACTGGCTTTTGTTGCAGTTGATTATTAAAAATGGACATTTCATTACAGTTTAATTAATGACAGTTCTGTTTTTTATTTGTTTGTTTTAGTAATTGGCTTCATTCTTCTTGGGCTTTGGCTAAAAGCAACTAAAATCGCATTGAATAAACAAGATTTGTGACTAACATTTTACTACTATGCACCAAGGCTGTACTCAGTTTTGTAATACATTATATTTGCACAAACAACTCCTGTCGCATAACTTTCTTCAGACCAGTGCACTTTTGTATAACACCTCTTATTCTGACAGAGGAGGATAAATAAAAGTGGATATTGCAACACAGCTAAAAAGCTCCAGTAGTTTCCTCCAAACTGAGCTTTGCAGCCCTCTGTTCCCTCAAAGGTCAGAACAGTTTGCTACTGTGCAGTGGCACAAATTCACAAGTAAAAATTCACAAAAGTTTAACTCTACAGACTCTGCAAACTCATTTCATGTCCTTGAGTGGTTCCTCTGACTGTAATGATTTGTCTGGAATGTGACTGATTTTGACCAAAAATCCAGGTGTGTCCAGGTCTTACCAGTGTACACTTTCAGTCAGTTTCTCCCCAAAGGCATTTATGCTTTTGCAATTGGTTGTACACCTGAAAAGTATCAGAAATACTTGTGTAAAGAATAAAAGCAAATAAAAGCAGAGAACTTAGGCGAGAAAGTCAAACCCAGCTTAGTTGGTCACCTGCACAGCCCTATACAATTGTGAAGTGGGAATGGTTGTCTAATAGCTGATTACAGGAAGTGACTGCATAATTCCACCATATAAGTTCCTATACAACCACAAATAGTCATTTTTTTCATTTGTTTTTACATGGCATACAACGTGTTAACTAGTGAACTTTCAGAAATAGGAGTAGTTTGTATGGCCCTAACTCAAGAGGTCATGAGATGTGAAACACCATGAAACACCATCAAAATGCAGAGGATTAGTTATAACTGCACAGTTATAAATTGCACAGTGGATTCAAAAGTTTGAAGTGGATCATGGAAAATTGGCAGAGTATACCAGAAATCGGCATATACAGTAGTTAAGGTAAAACCTTAATTGTTGTCTCAGTGGATGATGACTGCATACACTTTGTAGAGAGAGGAGATGAAAAATAAGTTTTACAAATCTTTTACAATATGGTAGAAAATCTACTAATGGCTACTATTATTGATTAATTGCCAAACAACAAATAAAAGAAAAGAATAGTTTTTCTGCTTTGTGGTTCAGGAGCTCATCACATTGCTTTCTGAATGTTTTCCCACATCTCTAATTTAAAATAAACATATACAGTAATGTTCAGTTTTGTATCAACTAGTCAGCTTCACACTGGAGTTCTTCCTTGTCCCAGACTGCATAAAGACGCTGATCACAAGGTTCCACAGCGACCTGCAGGTTTACAGGACTTCATAACTGGGTGGAAACAAATGCTCAGTGAGAATAGCGATGGGATAGTTCATCTCTCCAGTGCTGTTTATAACAGCCTTTGAAGTCTTATTGATTGGAGTGAGGCAGATGGCAAGTGTGTGGTTTGTCAGGCCAGAGAACTGCTCCATTTAGGAGTTACAAGGATGACCTAATGAGCATCCACCAAAGTGCAGCTTGTGATTACCGAAGAGCTGATGAGCTGATGGTATGAGAAAGAACCAGCCAAATCAGGCAGCCAGAAGGGGGACTGATTTTTCTTTGCAGGAGCCAAGAGGAGACCAGCGCTAACAGAGCAGTTGACAGAGGAGCGTCAGCACGGGAGGGGAGCATGCAGCAGACCTTTCTGACAGCTCAGTGACAGAGCAGACTATCCTGAAGCTGGGACTTCCTTTGTCACTAATAAATGTGATCTTGACGTAGCATGCTGTTCTGTTCTCCTCCAAAAAATATATCCCCTTGCAATTTGTTTTGGGAAGCATGGTGGTGTAGTGGTTAATACTGTTGTCTCACAGATTTGAATCTGTCAGCCAAATGTGGTCTCTCTCTGGGGCCTCCTCTGGGTACCCAGGCTTTCTCCCATAGTTCAGATCAGGCCCATTTGAGTTTTACAGAGTTTTCCCCATCATTAAACGAAGCAGATATTTGACTGCTCCACTTGTCTAGCCTAAAGTTGGACCTATGATTTTAAACCCAACCCAGACCTGAATATAATTTTTAAATTTCTGTCCAAACCCAGCCTGAACCATTGGGCACCGACAGGTCTCATTGGGCTTTCTTTGGATATTCAAACTCTAGTCCAGAGGCATGTACATTATTGCCCACTGGTGTGAATGTGAGTGGTTGTCTGTCTCTATTAGTATTTTTCCATCACAGGAACTTAACAGGTAGCTTCCCATACCCATAAATTGGCAGAACTCCCACTTTGCTTTTTCACTTTATTATTCCCTGTGTCCCAGTCACTGTTTACTGTGGGGCTGAACTCCTTGAACACACAGCTGAGCCGAGGACGTCAAGCCAACAGGGCCCAGGTGGTCTACTGGTTCAAACTGGGATAACAGCACACACTTTTGGACTGTCTTGCCTGAAAGGCAACACAACAGCATGTAGCATTGTGCTAGTTTAATGACAGACATAGCTTACACTGTGCCTGCATGCATCATTTACAATGTTTGGCAGACAATGTGAAAGCCACACTTATGTCCACTTTTCCATTTTGCACTACATTTGTGTTTCTGATTAGGTTTATTTTACACTTGTTGCCATTATTTAGCATTCACTGGACAGTTATTTAAACAAATTTACTTGAAGAGTTCGTGTTAATGTTGGCACAAACATTTTACTCACATAAACAGCTCACGGACTGATGGTATGACCCTCCAGCGTTGCCAGCAGTATTATATATTTCACAGTAACCATAAGAACTGCCTAAGGCAGGGCAAATACATTTTTCTTATTATAACAAGATACTTTGCTCATGGAGCGGGGACCCAGGGTGGGGGGGGTGGGGGGGGATGGTTGTAGATGGGAGCATCTGCTGTTGTCTCATGTGAGATGAGGTGATGATGTGTTCCTGTAGGTGATGTTCTGTAGGCTTCTCCACACAGTGGCAGGGTCGTTTTTTCAGCTTTTCAGAGTAGCTTCTCATTGCTACCTTGCTCTCCTTTGTCAGTGTGTTTCTGGCCTGGTTGTACAGGTACCTGTCCCCCCTCTCCTGTAAGCTGCTTGAGTTTTGCTGTGAAGCAGGGCTTATTGTTGTTGTATGTGCAGAAGGTTTTTGTGGGTGCACACACATCCTCACAAAAGCTGATGTATGATCAGAAAACACAAAAGCCAACTAAATACACTCCAGTCTGTGCAGTCAAAGCAGGCCTGTAGCTCTGACTTTGCCTGCTTGGTCCATCACTTCACTTTTTTGATCACAGGTTTTTCAGCCTTAAGTTCCTGTCTGTAGATCGGAATGAGATGGACCATGCAGTGACCAGAGAGGCCGCAGGGCTGCATAAGGAACAGAGCGATGGGCGTCTTTTATTACCGTGTAGCAGTGGTCTAATGTGTTTTTGTCCCTAGTGGGATAACTGATGGGCTGTTTGTATTTGGCCAGTTCCTGTGTGAGATTTGTTCTGCTTGAACTCCCTAGAACAATGAGTGGACAGTCGGGATGTTTCCAGTCCACCCTAGTAATCTGTTCAGCCATTTTGTGCCATATTGTGCTGGTGTGGGCATGTGGTCTTGTATGCACACCAACCAGAATGAATGAGGAAAATTGTCTAGGTGAATAAAATGGTTTGCAGTTGGTGAATAGGGTCTCTAAATCCGTGTTGCAATTTTTTTCTAACATTATGACATCTTTACACCAACCAGCGTTTATGTAGAAGCAGATTCCACCTCCTCTCATTTTTCTGGATAACTCCACTATGCGGTCCACTCTGTGAAATGTATTATTATTATTAATATCATTATTATTATCAGTAGCAGAATGATTAGTAAAATCACTCTACAGGTATCCTGATTAAAATGGCATTAATCATGTTAGCATCCACCTGTTTCAACCTTTACATTCCATTTCCTCTGATAAGCCAGAGATATAAGGGAAGAGGCTGAGGGAAAAACAGAGGAGGAAAATCCATTTGCAAGGGAGTCGGGGTATTGAATTGCTCAAACAGCTGTGCCTGGTTGTGCAGAACACACAAGAAAAGAATGGCCTGGTCTTCAACAAAATGAAAGCAATTCCGAGCACACTTCCCTTGGGTTTTCATCAAGAGACACCTCTGTTCTGAACAACTTGACTTTGCATGTGTACTTTGCCTGAGAGAGAACCAAGGAGAAAGAGGAAAAAAAGTAAAGGCTAATAACATTGACTGGCTAAAACACAAAAGCCAACTAAATGAGCACCACAGGGGATGGCAGAAATGTCTGGAGTTGATAGTGACATGCTGAAATGGAGACATTTCACCAAGCAGCATCCATTAGGAAGCATCCTGTGTAATGCCCTTGGTTAATATGGCTGAACTGTTGTTTGCCCTTGTATCTCTTCAAGAAGTGAATTAAACATGTTATCTGCCCCTTGCAATTTACTAGAATAGCCATGTATATGGCTGGACTGGGGGATGACATCAGTGCATGTATGTGTGCGTTGAAGTGTGTCTAACTAAGCTATAAAACAGAAGATGTCCAGTTGGCATTGGAGCCCCCCGCTCCAACAATCTAACCACAACAGACCAATGTTGTACCAGCTGGCCCTGTCAGCACACACACAGAGAGATACACATACTTGAGTCCTGTGAGTGTATGAACAGCTTAGCCTCCTGTGCCTTTTGCAATCTCTTAAACTGGACTGAAAATACAGGGCTGTTCCTTTATCAAGGAGCGTGCAGGGAGCTGAATGGCTGAACGCAGTGACCACTCCGCTGCGGCTATTATGCTCCCGCAGGCTCATTGTCGCTGCGTGACTTCTTGGAGAAAATTGTCATTCTGTAACACACTTTTCATTTGTTTTATTTTGATGAGCACGGGGACACCAGGTCGAAAATAATGGAAACAGTATGAAATCACAGATTAAGTGAGTCAAAAGCCAGTGGATGAAAAGGAAAGGAAAAGGAACAAAGGTGCAGAGAAGATGTACCATACTAGCAGCTTGACAGATTGTAAGACTGATTTAATATTTTCCTATTTTGTAGGTTGTTAGTAGTGACAAATAAACAGGAAATTTATTTTTGTTGTGCAGTGTTGTTCTACAGAGATAGATGCTAATCTTTTGAGGACTGGCCCCATGGGCCACCAAGCCCCTAAACTTGGTGGCCGAAATGTAAACAAATGTAAAAAAAATGCAGAAGAGGCTTTTTTTTTTTGCCTTAGCATTGTAGTATTTTATTTTTCCTGGCAGATGACAACATGATGCGCTTCTCAGACCCATAATTTTCTGCAACTTTTCATTTCACTCAGCAAGAGCTTATCCGCAACCACATAATGAAAGAGAAGGTGATAATTTACTTGATGAAGTGCATCTAGAACCAGTCCAGGACTTTACTGTCTTGGCAGAATAGGAGGTTATTTTGATGGACCTGAAACTTGCTTGATGGAAGTAATTATCTTCACTCTACTCTTCCAGGTATTATGGAGATCTTATTTGCTGACAGATAAAATGGCAGTTTAATAGTGTTCTCAGAAAATGCCATTAGCACCAGGAAGTAGTTGAAAAGATAATGATTTAGTTGATGATATAAAATTACAGCTGTTTCAGGGTTTGCATGACAGGTTGCTCTTCTTCAGCTAGCACACGTAAAGCATGTCATCCTAATGTTTCCAATTAGGAAGTGCACATCAGTAACTGGAATAATTTAATTGATCTTCTCTTCATCCACAAAATAATGAAGGTAGGTTTCAAATTTAAGTTTAAAAACATCAGTACTTTCAGGTGCTCTCAGTTCGTCCAGTGGTTTGTAGCTTAAAAAGTAAAGAACTTAACTGTACTTTCCTTCATTCAAGTTCTGCCACCACAAAAAAAATGTGGCCTGTGTTGGACATGACTCTCCGGGGCTGACAATCGGTCCCACTTCTGACCTGACCATCAGTGTCATCTTCAGCAGTCTATGAAGCTTGTCCAGCCCAAGACCATATGAGTGAAGTGGAGTGGTGAGAATATCAGCTCCTCGCTCACGGATCCGTTCGCCCATTCAAATCCCCACCTGGCCGCTCTGCTCATTATCACTCAGCGCTCACCTCAGATCACATCACACTCACTCCAAAAAAGAGAATATAATCTGCATGTATTTCACCTTTAGCTTAAACCATAGCCTTACATCCCAAAGAACTAAAGAATTACTTTTTTCCAAATAAAAATTATTTCAAATTACAGTTAGGCCTAGTAACAAGGAATATAACACAAAATGTCATATGTAAAAACCAGTACACCTGTATGACCATTCACATTCAGTTTCCTTTTTATAGAACAATCCCAAATCAGAAAAAATTGAGACAGTATGTAAAATCTAAATTAAAACTGAAAATAGTGATGTGTAACTCATCTGTGTCCTGTATTACTTTGAAAACAATACAGCAGCACATTATTTGATTTTCAGTTTTATTCTTTGTTCAAAATAAACACTCACTTCAATTCTGATGCTTTCTAAAAAAGTTGGGACAGTATAAAATTTACCATGATATGATGTTGCTATTCCTTTTCACAACCCTGAAACTACATTTAGGAACTGAGCACACCAAGTGATTAAATGTATCAGGTGTCATTGTGTCTCATTCTTCCTGCAAACAAGTCTTAAGGTGCACAACAGTCCTGAGTCTTTGTAGGCACAATTTGCATTTCAAAATGTGCCACACGTAATGTGTGCACTATGAGGTTTGTATTGTCTTGTTGAAATATACATAGGCGTCCCTGGAAAAACAATGTCATCTTGAAGGCAACATATGTTGCTCTAAAATCTCTAAATGTGCCACACGTAATGTGTGCACTATGAGGTTTGTATTGTCTTGTTGAAATATACATAGGCGTCCCTGGAAAAACAATGTCATCTTGAAGGCAACATATGTTGCTCTAAAATCTCTGTAATGGAGCCATCACAGAAGTGTAAGTGACCTTTGCCCAGGGCTCTGACACAACCCCAGACCAGGACAGACCCTGGTTTCTGGACTTGTTACTGGTAACAGTCTGGATGGTTCTTTTTGTCTTTGATCCTAAGCACACAGCGTCCATTCCTTCTAGAAAAGACCTGAAATACCTATTCGTCTGACCACAGTACACGTTTCCACTGTGTGATGGTCTGTCCCAGATGCCTCTGAGCCCAGAGCAGTCGACTGCGCTTCTGGCCACTGATGACATAGGGCTTCCTTTTGGCACAGCACAGTTTTAAGAGGTATTTATTGATGTAACTACATATTGTAGTGGCTGACAAAGGTGTGCCAAAGTAATCCTGAGCCCATGTGGTTATATCTCTTATGGAAGAGAGAGGATTCTTGGTGCAGTGCCGTCTGAGGAATCAGAGAGCATGGTCATCCAGCTTAGGCTTGGTCCTTTATGCACTGAGATCCCTCCAGATTCCTTGAATCTTTTAATTATGTTATGCACCACAGAGAGTGAAATATCCAAATCCCTCCCTATCTTTATTTGAGGAACACTATTTTTAAACATTTAAAAATTTTTCTCATGCATGTTGGCAAACTGGCAATTCTCCCATCTTTGCTCCTAAAGATTGCAATCACCTGTTGACATCTCCTGTTTAAGATAGAATCATTATTTCATAGTTTTACCTCATTACTGGCCCTGAAATGCAACAGTCTCAACTTTTTTGGAATGTATTGCAGGCATTAGAATTGAAGTGAGTGTTTGTACAAAGAACAAAATTGATGAGGTATCACATCAAATAGTGTGTTGCTGTATTGTTTTGAATGTAAAGGCGGACACAGTTGATTTACAGATCACTATGTTCAGTTTTAATTTTGATTTTACATATTGTCCCAACTTTTTCTGATTTTGGGTTGTGCTTTAGGAACTCAATTACTGAGCTTGCAACAAACACAGATGCATTCTGGCTCAGGCTTGGGCATGCTTCAGGCTCATGGTGTGAGTGGTACTGGAGCAAAATTGGAAACATTTTTTTTAAAAGCCACTCTGTGGTCTGTCCAAAATCCACCTGCTCCCAGCTGGCTTGCATTTTGCTCCGCTCACATGCTTTGTCCAGGCCTGGTAATGCCAGTATTTGGTCTTCACAGTTGCTTGCTGAGTTCTTAGTAAATGGCATTCACATGAGGCATTGTGCAAACATTAGTGTTAGCAGCCACAGAAGTGTGGTTTAATGTTAGCTGAGTTGCATGACACACACCTGGCACATTCTTATTTTGAGTCTTCTTGAAAAATCCAAGAAGGCTACAATTGGTCATCTTTAAACTTACTGTTAGTTTCACTCCCCATTTTCTTTATGAGCCTTTTAGAGCACTGCTCTCACCTCCTAGATTCCACCATGATGGTTAACATTTTTTTCACTCAGAAGTGCCAGAGCAGCTCCTAACATAACAATACTGTGACACCAACCTGACCAACCATATAACACATGTGCACACATGTGTCTACAGTTATTTACTCATATACATAAGTGCGGGTGTATGTCTGCATAAATAATTAGTTATGCAGATGTAGATGTGCACATCATGTGTGTTTATGTATGTTTAGTTTAATTTTGTGGGTATTATATGCACATCTGCACATTGTGCGTATATGCACATTTATGTGTAGACTTTTTCTGTTTTATTACCAAGGAGTTCAAGTTACTCCATATACTGTATGTTGCAGTCAATACCTATGGTCATGACTTCTGGGAAGTGATTAACAAGCTGGAGATCACAGACTTAAGCATCCAGAGTTAGTTATCTTCACAGCGTGGGCTTACAGATGCTCACTGGTCATGTCCCTGTGGAGGTATTTTGGGCACGTTCAACTAAGAGAGACCCTGAGGCAGGCCTGGAACATATTGGAGGGATTACATATCTTATCTGGGCCGGGAACCCCTAGGGCTTCTCCTTGAAGAGCTGGAAGACATGACAGCAGAGAGGGACTTCAGGTTTGAGTAACCTCATGCCACAGAATGTTTCCTGCCAACATGTGTGACTCTCTATATGATGAAGAGGGGAGTAGGGGTCATACATACAGTATTTGTTGTGAAAATAGGGGAAAGAGCAGGGAAAATGAGAAAGGAAGACAAAGAAAAGAAGTAACTGCAGATAGTTATGTTTTCATTTGAGATGACTGCCTTCACAGATGTTCATGAGTCACAAAATGTAAGTTCAAATCAAGTCTGAATTTTGTGGGGTAGGAGTCTGAAGTCTATAAATATAATATTTCCAAGGTAATACAGCATATCCATTTCGAAAGCATTTTCTCCTTTTGAATTGCATCCAGTGTGTTAACTAATAAGGCTTTATAGTGGGTTAATATTGTCTCTTGGAGCTGCCACAGACAATCAAACATTTCCCTTGTTAATTGCTGTGAACTTGCAGATGTAAAAATGGAAACTGAGTCTAAATACAGATATATACAGTATGTTCAGGGCAAACTGGAAGCAGGGAGTGCAAAACTTTTACAAGTCTCCATAATTTTATCAACCCTGTGACATAATACCAGTGGTGGAAGATTGTTTACTTAAGTTAAAGTAGCAATAAAGTAAAAAAATACTCTGTTACAAGGAAAAGCCCTGCATTCAAAGTGTTAGATAGGTAGAAGTGCAAAAGTATTGGCATCAAAATAAACCGGTCGAGGCAGAAGGCTGGGGTCTGTTGGTTTCTTTTGTTAAAGGGAGTTTTTCCTCCCCACTGTCACTGTCAGTACCTACTCGAGGGATTTGTTGGGGTTTTCCTTTATAATAAAAATAATAGTAATACTAAGGTCTAGGCCTCCCTCCCTTGGTTGGTGTCTTGGCTGTCTGGTATCCATCCTTGGGGGGGTCCTGTCAGGTTTGCTCGGCCGCTCTGGCCTCCCTCACCTTTCCTACTGTCTCTTGCCCATTAACACTAATCACGTTCACCTGTTCCTCACTCCCTTATCACCAGCTGCACTTGATTAGGTTGCTCACTATATTACCCGGTTTCACTCCTCAGTCACTTGCCAGTTC
>NW_018127939.1:772324-773637 GCF_001952655.1 Monopterus albus
CCTCAGGTCAGTTTTTTCGCCATCTTCACATCACAGCCAAGCGTCTAGGGAGCTCATGACAATACGCCAGGGGGCTCGCCGTGTCCTGGACTATTCTGGTGATTTCGGGTGTTGGCATCTGCGTGAAGTTGGCCCCCCACCCAACGCAAAATAAAGCCAAAATGGTGTCATCCGTTTGTGCTTCGTTTGTGCTGCAAAAAGTTTCGTTTGTGCTGTTCCGGTATTTGAGATATTAAACAATATCTTTGGGGGTCGGTCATCCACAGGTCACTCAGCCCACCAGATAGCTCCAAATTGGACAAAAGTGGTGTCGTTTGTTTGTGCTTGGTTTGTGCTGCAAAAAGTTTCGTTTGTGCTGTTACGGCATTTGAGATATTACAGCTTTCATTCTTTGACTCATAAAATACATTTTCATATTCTGGCAGCATATTTTCACACAACAGGTCAAACACTGTAGCATTTTATAATCTCTTCAACCAATGCGACTTGACATTTTAATGAAATAAAAATAAACAATAGTGTTTTCCTGGTTAATTTTTTTTTACAAGGAGATGCGCTTAATGTTACCAGTAGGGGGCGCCCAGATGGGTAAGTCAGCTTAAGATACACCTGTAGAAGAAATAGGGAAACATACTTTTTCCACATGGTGTTTCTCAGTGCTGCTACGACATCAAAAATCTGTGCAAAGTAAGTGGAATGTGTTAACACTAAGCTAATACAATATAAAGAATTAGTACTGCATTGAACCAAATCTTTCATTCACCATGTCATCCATTGTATAGGATATTGTGTGCAATTTTAGGTGCACACTTCATCTTTGTCTGAAAGCGGTTTACATCAAATACAGAATTACATGTAATAACTGTTTAAAAATAGTCATTAATACTAATTATATATTTTCTTCTTTAAACAAGATGCCCAAAAAAGCAGCAGTAGACAAGGATGCTATTTTGGAAGTTCTCTGCTCATCAAAAGAGGCCATATTAAAAAAGGGCAACATAGCCACTCCTAATGCCAGTGTATGGACAGAGCTGAGTGAGCACCTGGAAAATAAGATCTCTGCAAAGGCCCTGTACACTTTTGTTAAATTAAACAGACACAATGTCTGGTCAGTGTTAGGGTTCAGTGATCCTGAAACCAATGATGAGACAGAGTCTGAGACAAGTTCCCTTTCTTCTGGACTAAAGGCTTCTGATGCTTTCCAGCTTGAAATTCCATTTGAGAAATGGAAGGAATTTGTTCCAGAAAACATTGAATATAAAGACAAGTACTCTCCAACTCAAAAGAGAGATTACACAGTTTTGAAACCTGGC
>NW_018127939.1:774501-780961 GCF_001952655.1 Monopterus albus
TCCACCACCGGCTGTGCCTCGCACTGGCCCTTGAGGTGGAGGGTGGCCCGGCGTACACAATACGGCAGATCCTGGATGTCCGCCCCAGGGGCCGGGGTTTCCAATATCTGGTGGACTGGGAGGGTTACAGTCCGGAGGAACGGTCCTGGATTCCCTGTTTGTTTATTCTGGATCCTGCCCTTCTCGACACCTTCTACCGCACTCACTTAGGCAAGCCTGGGGGGCCCCGGTGAGTCCCTCCACTCTCTCCTCCCAGGCAGGTCAATGCTCAGTCGCCTATCTTTTTCCACTATTGCCTTCATCTCTCTGTCCCTACTTTCAGTAACCACCGTCGACCAGCCCAGGAGTGACCCCACCTACGCATCTCGGCCCAGCTCTCCATCTCCTCACCTCCTACGGTTGGTCAAACACCCGGTTACAACTCATCTACAGGACTACGTATCATTTCCCTCTGTGTTTTTCACTCCCTTGTTCACTGTATATAATAAATCACTGTATGCACCGAAGCCGGCTACTTGGGTCTGCCTCTTTCCTCGTTCGTACACTGACTGGTGTGAACGGCTCCTAACACTCATGTACACGTCACTACACATCATTTAGTAGCGCTATCAGCAGTAAGCTAGCTTAAAAGATGGAAGTGCCTATGTTCAGTAGTTGGAAATCTTTTAATTTTATCAGGACAAAAGGTGATAAGATCATTATTGTAAAATGTCATTTGTGTGCAGGTAACGGTAAGACTCTTTCCACAGTGAAGAACACCACCTCAAATCTCTTGATACTTATTAACAGCACAAAAATGTGAAGCCTGTGAGCATATAGCCCAACAGAGATGAGCCCTCTGTGGCTGCAGAGGACAGCTGTAGCTCTTCAGTGGCTAAACAACCAAAAGTGGATTTTAATCGTCAACAGCAGGCTACAACATGCAACATAGAACTAATGCAGCTTGTGGCTGGATATGTGGTGGATGAAATGTCGCCCATTTCTGCTATTGACTCTTGTCTTTCAGTCAGATCCTTGATAGGATACCAGTCACAGGCATCTGTGGACCCCATGTGTTTATAAAAAAATAAATAAAAAAAAACTCTTGCAAGATATTGCCAATGTGTGGGGTGCAATGGAGAATTAATATAATTAGTAGTGTAATGAGTTACCTTTTGACAGGAGGAAATAAGTCAATTAAGAATTAGTTGTTGAAAAGAGTAATGAGTATATTACATTTTTGAGTAAGGAGCCCAACACTGAATTTTCATGATTCAAGTGTTGGTGTCTAAACAATGTCTGTTTATTTGTGTTGCAGTGTCACATACATTATAGATGATTCTTGCTGTGAACCACCCTAGAAGTTTTTACTTTCCTGCCTGTGGATGTGGTTGATATAAAGTAACGTTTTGTTTTTTGTTTTTTTTTTACTACTTCATATTTTGCCAGGTTGGGTTTGTTGGGCATTGTGGCTCTGTTACCATTGTAAGTGATAATTTGAAAAGAGGTCACTTGCATCCCTCACCTTGATTTTCTGCTGATCATCTCATTGCTTTCACAGCCACACAGTCACTATTGCTGCTCATTCTGCTTTCTTGTTCCTCTTCTGTCTATTTCTGTTATTGCTTGTGTTGGCCATTTATTCAGGGATGGATCCACAGAGAATGCAGAGCAATCTTGAGACAGAAGCAGCAGTTTAGGGCTCCACAGTGGGCACCAAATGAACAAACTGTAAATGTGCACTCATCATTTGGCTAAATACACTGCTTCTATGTTGAAATCCCTACACACAAGCATAGCTGCTCAGATTCACCAGAAGTACAGTACGTGTTTGGCAAAGCTTGTGTAAAATAACGAATTTATGGCTGGACAGTTGATTGTGCTGCACAAGTAGCTGAGGAAGATTTATTTGGCATTTTGATGCTTTTTTGTGAAATCCATTGAAATTCATACCCACAGACCTGAAACTCCTTTAACAGTCATCATTCACATCCCATCAAGAGACTAACAAGATTTTGCGTGCAGTGTCTTTTATCATCATGTCTGCTAGATATCACACACATAAGAGCTGTGAACATAATTTGTATGCCCATGGATGATGGCCTAAATGGTGAAGATGACACTAGGTGTCTGGTTGCTGCTTGAACACTGTATTTTACTTTTTCAGTCTTTACTGCCCAGTTTTAATGGACTTTTAGTTTTGACTGCTTATTTTTTAGATTTTTTTTATGTATTTTATCTGGAGGCTGCTGATTTTTATCATTTTTTTTTTTTTATCTCATTTTCTATCCAATTCTTAACTGTGTCCAATTCTGCTGCACCCACCTCCACAGATTTCAAATTTTCATACCCAGGCTTCCACTCACCTCTCCATCAAACTGCATTAGATGCCTTTGGCTACCTAGAAAATCATCTCATTTGAAGGTCAGATTTCCAGACTCTACATGATTCAAAAAATTCAAGTCATGTCAAGGAAATGCTTGCCTTCTTCCACTGCTACTTGGGTCTAAGACATTGATCACTCTAAACATGAATAAATCCTAACCTTTTGATAATTTATCATCATGGGTGTGCCCAACAAAGAAGATCATACCATTTTAAAACTGTATTTTGCCCTAGAACTCTACAATATCGGATAGTTTTCACTTTAGCTGTATGCACACTCATGCCCTCCTGCAAGGGGCATACAGTTCAGGGCAGAAGTCAGCATAACACCGCAGCTGTTGATCTGGAGGTTAACGCTGCTCTCTAGTGAGAACCATGTGTGTCTCAGACATGAAGCAAAAGGTACTTGAAAAAGCTTCAATATTTGACACCTTGGAAGTGAGAGCAGACTGGTCAGTCACAGGGTTAGTTTCCCCTTTTTTTAGAAAAGGGAAAAGAAAGTTATTTCACGCACTGATTCATTCATAGTGTATACATCACTCCAAGGCTACATGTTCAGTGGAGTCCTGCACATATGACCCCGCAACTCAGTGAGAAGGTTCAGGGTTTAAAGGCATGCAAGGTACACAAAGCAAAAAGATATACTCTTTATACATATCCTGAAAGTTATTCTAAGATTAACAACTGCTAATCTCCAAGATGAAGATCAGAAGATCTGAAGCCAATATGTGAACTTGTGAGACAGTTCTGATCATTCTAACAACTCCATTGGCAGATCTCTCTTTATACTGTATGTTTCCACCAGCAGTCCAGTATTCATAGTGTTTCGATTTACCCAACATTTTACCAGCAGTGACGTACACTAATCACACAATGCTAGAAAAGATATCCATGAGGTAAAGCAAAGAAACACTGTGGTTCCAAATGGCAGATGTTTTCAGATGATCTGAAGATGTGCCCAAAATTCTGCTGTGCTTTTCCAGTTAATTGTAGTCTTGATGCTGAAAGAGGAGGAGCATGAAAATTGAATATGAATAACAGGAAAATTAAAACTTGACACACAGGCAAGATTTTTCAGAAAACAGCTTGGGGCTGGGGAGCAGTTTGCAGGCTTAATGCTCTCAGAGACAGAAGGGCTCCACTGCAGGATGTTGACGGAGCACTCTGCACCCTGACACTGCAGGGCATAGTTGTCATTCGTCAGTCAGACTGAGCTGACGGACTAAACTGTGAGACCAGGTCAGTGTGGTGAGGACAGCTAAAAGTTAAGTCCCTGATGGAGTTTTATTATGAATGTAGTTTATGTCCATCATATTTTGCTGTTGTTTTCAGTGCTGAATGTGAATCAGCTTTTCAGCTATCATATCATGCATTCTGCGCAAAGCAGTTTGAATCTTTGTAGATGAGATGATATAAAAGGGTAATTTAGTAATGAAGTGGGAGAGTTGAGTTGATTTTCAACCAGTATATTAATTTAAGGTGTCAGCTAAAACCCAATTAGCTTTGTTACCGGCTGTCCTCTTCTTTTAGTGGACCAGTCAGGTGGTAATGTAACATATGCCACGAGTCCCAAGAGACTTTTCCATTTAATGGACTTATTGATTGATCATGTTGTTTATTGTTCATTAATTTGTGTATAATTGTTTAATAGCCAGCTCTTGCTGTGAGGCCTGTTTTTAATACTGTGACCATGATGCTTTGCAGAGACAGAACAAAACAAAACAATTTATCATCCATAGTTAGTCATGACGCATGTAAGACAGGAATCGCTGAAAGGACCTCACTGAATTTGAACATGGAATTAAATTTTCAGTGTCAAAGAATTTATGTTGTGGGAGTTGTGACTTTGGGGAGATGTATATCTATACACAGGTTTATACAGCCCAGCCAAAGAACATTCTCACATGTGGATCAGTTTAAGGTGAGGTGATATATGACAATAATGGACTTGTGAAACCATGGCAGTTTCTGTACAGAGATAGGAAAGAAAGAAGATGTTAATGCTTTCTGGCACCTCTCAAATGCCATTTCAGCTCTGCTGGAAGCCAGCGTAAGTGCCAGCTTAGGGAAAATTTAATATGGTGTACGTATAATTATGGTGACATTTGTTGAGGGGTTGATGCCATGGATACTGAAGATATATATCTGTTGTCTCTTTTATCATTAGTTATGTAAAAACAGTGTTATTAGCTTGACCTGTTGACACCATTTTTCTTTTCTTTTCCTTTCTTTTGATGAGCAAACTGTTTGATTAATTACTTGTTAATTAAGTGAGTAATCATTTCAGCTCTAGTATGTCTGCTTTTCAGTTTGTTGTCAACCAGAACATTTACTGCTAATCTGACACTGTATCAACAGTATTGTAGCATCAGGGGCAGAGAGACACACACAGGGACCCCCATAATGCCCACTTAGTGGGATTTATACAGTTTGGAGTTGGCGTGGATTGTGAATGTTCTGTGTTGGGTTGCTGAGGACCCATTTCATGGTGGGGACCTAAATTGAGGTCCCCATGGGCAAGAAATTAAATTTTAGGGTGGCAACATGGTTTAGGGTTAGGATGAGGTTAGGGTTAGGTTAAGGTTAGGGTCAGGGTTAGGGTTAGGCAAGTAGTGGTTCTGGTTAAGGTTAGAGTTAGTCTACAGGAAATGCATGTAAGTCAATGTAAAGTCCCCATTGCAGGATATGGTTCTTATTATCATTGCTAACTCTGAGAGACGAGACAGTCCAAGTAACTACAAAACAGTGCTGATTTATTCAAAGGATCACAGGTAAAATTAACATTACACGCTCAGGTATCTTGCACTTCCAAACTGCACGCAGGCAGATGTAAGATGAAAAGACCCTGAACCCACCAGGCCTATACATTATATCCCCTCGGTTGGGCTAGCCCCATACTACACAAAAACGTCAACCGAGACATCTCAGGTGCCAGCTTTGCAGCTCCAATTCCTCCTTCATCCCAGCCAAAGTTACTATATGATATTTTTACAGTCCATTGCCTGTCCAGGTAACTAGCAGGTGCTAGTTAACCTCTTCTACTTTCAGTAATTTTACTCACCTTCAATAATTATGTGAAGATTTTTTGTTTGTTTGTTTTGTTGCAAACATGTAATAATACCCAGTTCTCAAACAGTACACAATATTACGGTCTGTGAATGAATCCTCATTGGGGTAATGAAATAGATGAGCACATGCCTCCAGTTGAAGTCCTGATTAAGTACAAACTATAGCTAAAATGTAAAAATAATTGTATAGTGCCCGGTCTGAACACACATTAGGGTTTGTACCATCAAGTGTGATGCATGCCCTTGGTCTTAATAGCTAGACACAAGAGATCTCCCTTTCCCTTATCTCTCCATGTTACCTGTGACTCTCCACTGTGGACAGTAGCTAATGAAGACCAGAAATATCATTTACATAAGAAAGAAAATTAAATATATTGCCAATATAGGCACACCACTTGGGTGAATATTGAATCTTGGTCAGATATACTGACTTTACAAAAAATAAGAAGTCGCTGGTGTATGGAGACCACACAATATATATCGCTAGACAAAATAATACATATTGTGATGTTTCTGAATCACAGTATAACGAATTTCATTCTATTGTCCCATCCCTAAAAATAGTTTTTTAATTTTAATGCATTATAGCATGTGGGAAAAACTTGAGGATGTAAAATGAAAACACTTAAGAGTGCAATGTTATTCTGCAGTCTAGATGTACTGTGAGGGAGACTTTGTTGCTGACAGTTGCTAAGATACACTTATAGGGTTTTTCAAAGCAAATACATTATGTAACTGTAGACTCCAATTAGTGCCAGGAGTTTTATATTTCCTCTGGGCATGAACCTCTAAATGTATCAATTATCAAGTGGAAGTAAAACAGTGTGTTTCATTGTTTTCCTAAAATATTAAGCTGCAGGCTACAGTAAGCTTTTAACAATATGGCAGGCTCCAAATGATCTTTACATGCATGGATAGGCCATTTTCAAAAATGTTGACACAATGTCAGGATAGCTTAATTACAGACACTGTCAGTGTTTTAAAATGAAGCTTTCTGGAAACCATTAAAAGTTGTGTTAGTAAAGAAT